>NC_133970.1:22597946-22790500 GCF_031877795.1 Strix aluco
GCCATTTATAACTATCTGCCCTTGGGGCAGGTTTCCGGGAGATGCTATTGCTGGAGAAGTACCGCATGGCCCAAAAAAAGATCTGGCAGACATTCAGAAAGCATTGTGCCGCAAACACAGTGGCCTGGATGCTCCAGGGATAGCTGAAACTCTCAAAAACCGAGAGAATCTCTTCCCCTGGCTCACCCATAGAGGGGCTGAGACCCCAAACAAAAGACCAGGCAGCAAACAGGTAGCGGTGCACCCACACAAGCAGCGATATGAGCCCATTATAAGCAGTCAGTAACCAGTATAGCAAAATAAAACCCTTGACACATTTTCCACCGACAACTAATGCCAGTACTAGGAGCACAGAGTGGATATGAGGATTAATCCAGCCCCATCACGCAAGCAAATTGGCCAGCATTGCAAACATTTCCTATCAAACAATACAAATAAAAACAGAAAAAATTACACCTAACAGATTGCTCTAACACACCTTCTCCTTTTGTCCTTATCTCAGTCTTCTGCAGCCCCACGTTGGGCACCAAAGTTGTGATGGTTTAGCCCCTGCCGGGGTCTGAGACCACGTGGCCGCTGCCCCTCCCCCACAAAGGGAGTGAAATACAAAGCCCCGAGACTGAGATAAGGAAAGGTTTAATACAACAGTGCAATAGCAACACAACAAACAGCAACAATAAGAATAACAGTGATAACAATTAACAGAGCAAAGTATATCTACCAGTACAGGAGTGAGAGGAGCAGATGTATAAAACCACGTGCCCCGCACTCCCGCGCCAGGATGTGACGCGCCAGGATGTGACGTCCGCATGGTATCTGAATAACCCGACTAGAGCTCCCCCCCCCCACTGCTGGGGAAACTTAACCCTATCCTGGTTAAACCAGGACAACCTTGTAATGACATAGGGAGGGGTGTAATGAAAGCATTCTGGCACTGCAGTTACTAGTGGTATTAATCATTATTGTATACTTATTGTATATTATCAGTCTGAGGCAGTCTTCGGGTTATTAGAATATCTTAGCTTGTACGTGTTTCTTTGAAATATATATTTCAACCAACTGTAACCCCAAGAATACACCAAAACTGTGTTAATATGTATGTTCCTGAATTATAGTCTTTTGGAATGTCTTTATCTTCACTTAGTCAGACATACTTAATTATAACTTATCTTACTTTTTGACTAGAAATATGTAAAGTAGTTCACTATCTTTGTTGCTAAAGGCTTAATGATTTAGAAATGGATGGTTTTGCTGCTTATGCTCACAGATAATGGAGATTTTCAGGCTAATGCAATAGCTGTACTGCAAAGTTCTGTGGTCCAGTGAATTACATAGAGACATCGTTTAGAGTGAGATATTATTTATTTACTATAACTTGCAAATTTCTTAAATAGTCATTGTGTCCGTATTAGCTCTTGTAATGATAAACTTGGTTCTTATATTTTTTCCTTATTTCTTATGCAATATTCCTATATTTAAAGATTTGGAAAATTAGGTTGTCATGGTTTAAGCCCAGAGGGCAACTGAGCAGCACACAGCTGCTAGCTCACTCCTCTTCCCTCCCCCCTGCCCCCATGGGATGGGGAGGAGAAAAATACAACAAAAGGTTTGGGGATCTAGACAAGGACAGAGAGGGATGACTCACCCATTATGGTCACAGGCAAAAGACAGACTCGTTAGGGGAAGAAGGAACATCAATTTAATTTGAACACCACCAACACTAATTTACCAATCAAAACAAAGTAGGACAGTGAGAAATATAACCACATCTTAAAAACCACCTTCCCCCCACACCTTCCTTCTTCCCTGGCTCAGCTTTGCTCCCGATTTCTCTACCTCCTCCTCCCTAGTGGCGCAGGGGATGGGGGTTGCGATCAGTTCATCACCCATTGTTTCTGCCACTCCTTCCTCCTCAGGGGGAGGACGCTGCTCCAGCATGGGGTCCCTCTCACAGGAGACAGAACTTCTCCAATGTGAGTCCTTCCCACGGGCTGCAGCTCTTCACAAACTGCTCCAGAGTAGTTCTGTGATGTGGGGGTGCAGTCCTCCCAGCAACAGACTGCTCCAGCGTGGGCTTCTCTCAGAGTCCTGGCCTTCTTCAGGCACAGCCACCTGCTCCAGTGTGGGATCCTCCACGGGCTGCAGGTGGATATTTGCTCCACCGTGGACCTCCATGGGCTGCAGGGGAACAACCTGCTCTCTCACCACGGGCTGCAGGGGAGTCTCTGCTCTGGTGCACCTCCCCCTTTCTTCCACTAACCTCAGTGTTTGCATAGGTATTTCCCTCACTCCTCCTCCTCTCAGGTTCCCCTTCTTAAATATGTTATCGCAGAGGCACTACCACTGTCGCTAATTGGCTCTGCAATGGAAAAAAAAAAAAAAGCATGAAAAAATTATTGCACAGTGCTGCTCATTCATAGTTCCTTCTGGAATCATGGGATTTCATATCAAGGTAAAACATTAACATTTTTGTTTTTCAATATAGACAATGAAAGCAATGAAAATTTTTTCAGGGGTGGAAGAACACAGATGCCTTTTTTTTTCAGGATAGGGTTTAAATTTGTAGATGATAAATGCTGCTGTGAGAATACAGGAATTGTCTTTCAGAAGGAATTTCAGGAGTAGGAATGGTACCCAGGTATTTCTAAATTGCCTGCAAAGAAAAAGAAAATGGTTAAAACAGAAGTAAACCTGTTAACATGAATAAATAAAAAAAAAATAAAATCCTTCCTCTCATCTAAATTCATAGTTGGAAGTACAGAGCTACTAATGGAATCCCCAATGTCCTGCAATTTTAGTTTGCATTGAAAATACTGGTGTTTTTGTCATTGCTTAGATGGTTATGATTTTTAAGTTGACCATGCCTTTTGTAATTCACAGAAGTGGTGCAGTAATTTAATGTAATTTTTGCTATATCAACATTTTTTTATTGTTGCTTTTTCATTGACTTGCTAGGAAGAGAAATTTCAACCTCTGTATCTGTTTAGCCTTTTCCAAAATTCACAATTTTAAGTTTTGATAGCAGTTGCTGAAATGAATAGTCAGGTATCATGTGGAATATGCTTTCATTTATATACAAAGTGCAATAACTCAGTAGAAAAATATTTAAATTGTTTTCAGTGTTCTATAAGTATTCTAGAGAAATACTGCTATGTGGTGTCAATTATATAGGAAAGTAAGATTTATAATTGAAGAACCATAATAAAGCTTTATGTTCTTAAGCTTGCTTTTTGTGTGTGATTGGAGAGAAATACTGACCATGGAGCCATTTAGTGATGCCTCTCTCTCCTTTTTTCTGCTGTCATAGTCTATATACAAATAAAAATGATCTCCTAAATACATGCCTTTTTTTAAATACAAGGAATTGTAGCAAATATCTGTCTAAATATAGAATGAAGCTCATCACATAAATGGTAAATGTATTGCAGAAAATTCCAGTTGTTTTAGCAAGTTGTAAATTGGAAAGTTTTTTATTCCTCACTTTTGCATTGTGTGTTAAATACTGAAACTTTAATCTTAAATTTGGCTCTTTTTAACTTTCATGGCTTAATGTAATTTGCTTGATAGAAAATAATAGTATGTTGTTTATATACTATTATACAGGAGTGCTGCGACCAGAGCAGGCAGAGCGTGGTGCATCAGCCAGGGCATGGTGCAGCAGTTCTTATGGAAGGGCACATGGGGAGACCGCCTCTTCGAAGGAGGGGCATTCCACTGGCCAAGTAGAGAGGCTTGAAGTTTGCATAACCCAGAAACAGGGCAAGGTTCTGTGACCATCTGCACAGGTCAAGGGCACTCATCCTACCTGACCCTCAAGGCAGAATTGGAGGCACTCGTCTGAGAGCAAAGCCTGCAGCTCCGGCTGGGGAGGTCCACACTATCTACCCCAGCGGAGCTGCTGAAGGGAGAATCTGCAGTGCAGATCTCAGACTGCAGGAAGTGCCCAGACCTTTCTCCTGGGGCAGGGACAGGCAGCAGACCTGCTGCAAAAGGTGTGCCCAGGTGGAGGACTTCCTGCAGCAGGTGGCTGAGCTGCAGAAGGCCGTGAGAAGGCTGCGTAGCATCAGGGAGGCTGAGAAGGGGTTAGATAGCTGGTTCCAAGCTCAGTCTGCAGTGGACCCACAGCCCACGGCCAAATGGCCAAAAACTCCCCCACTGGCACACATGGAAGGGAGGGGGGCCAATAGTGCAGAAGAATGGAAACTTGCAACAGCAAGGACATGCAAGAGGAAGAGACTTCCCTCGAAGCCTCAGGTGCCCTTGCAGAACTGCTTCATGGCTCTGCAGACTGAAGAGGAATGACCCATCACATCAGGAGAGATGCTGGAGCTGAGTAAGGCAGCCTGATCTGCTCCCCATATAACAACCAGCACAACTAAGAAAAGGCGATGGGTATTAGTAGTAGGCGACTCTCTTCTGACAGGTATGGAGGCACCCATCTGCCGATCTGACACACTCTCTAGATGTGTGCTGCTTAGTGGGGACTCGAAGCAGGGATGTCACCAAGAGACTGCCAAGCCTTGTACAGTTCACTGACTATTATCTGCTGTTGTTGTTTCATGTGGGTACCAATGATACAGCCAGGAGTAGTCTGAGGAGTATCAAGAAGGACTACTTAAATGCCTCTATGCAAATGCACACAGCATGGGGAATAAACAAGAGGAGCTAGAGCAGTGAGCATGTTACTGATTGTTACTGATTTGTTATTAATTTGAGTTGATGATTTTTGGTGATATTGATAAGGAATGATTAGGACTAACCAATTAAATGGAATCTCACAGAAATATCAGTTTTTATAAAAGATAGTGGTGTAATGTTTTAAGTAGTCATAGAGATGTTGTATCTAGGTTAAAGTAACCATACAACCAGTTACGCTGCTGGACGAGGTACCATTGTTAGACTGTTTGGTAAGCATGATTTATTGTCCTGTAGACCAGGTGTTTTAAAAGTTGTATTGTGAAAGGGCCTCGAAGTATGTTAAAATTGCAATGTGAGCCAAAGTCCTTGAGTCAAGGACATTGGAGGGTCTTTCTTTTAGGTCAGTAGTCCGTGGTGGTCACAAAAGCAGCCCCCCAACTCATTTCAGGACTCAAGGGCACATGACTGGAAAGAGGTGGGAATATGAAAATGACTTACGGGAATTATCATGTTTATGTATGAGAACTTGATTATTATGTATTACTGTATCCAATATAATCAGCATGTTACATGACTCAGGTGTGCGTTGTTGGTGAGACGACTCCCCTGTGCACCCGGCCGTTAATAAAGGAGTGTTTGCGTATCTACATCAAATTGGTGTTGATTAGTTCTTTTATCCTGTTTTGGTGACAGTTTCTGGTGACCCAGATGGGACCTCGCTGAAAGAGACCGAGGAATTCTCAGGGATACCCATCGATCCCCGATCCATAAGGCTCTTTGCGACGTCCCCTGGAATTGGTAAGACACTTCTTATTTGGTTTGGTTTGGAACGTCTGCCTGTCAGACGCAGCGAAAGCTGCGCAGGGTTGGACAAAAGGTACCTGTTTGGTTTGGAAGCCTAGGCGTCTGCCCGTAAGACATAAGCGAAAGCTATTGCAGGATTGAACAAATTTGGGTATTGGAAAAACCTATATGCTATAGGTTTTTATTGGTATTTGTATTTTGGTATTAAAAAAAATATTTAAAAAAATGGTGGTGTTTGTGTGAGTTTGAGACATACAAATAAGTACAAAGCGAGTACGGAGTTCGGATCCGCGGTTCTGTTATCCCACGAGGGGTGCAGCCAGAGAAGAACGAAGTGAAAGATTGAGTGATTGTGTGTGTGTGAATTTTAAAATATTTTGAAATGACATCTAAACTAACATATTTGTTCAAGAGTAAGAGTGTTGGTAATTTGGCTTTTGATGAAAAGGTATCAAAGACTTCCCCATTAGGATGTCTGTTAACACACTGGGGAGAAATACATGATGACTTCTATAAAAATGAAATGATAAGAGTATTGCAATTATTGGTGGCCTTTATATGTTTTGGAAGATCAGGAAAAGTGGCCTGCCACTGGAACTTTAGAGGACGATTTGTGAATTCTGGGAACCGAGATTTTAATGCACCCCTAGGAATAAATCAGTGTGCTTACTGTAGAGAAGAAGGTCATTGGAAACGAGAATGTTGAAAGATGAGGGGTGGTCTCCAAGAGGTAGCAGGAGTAATGATCCTAGATGAATGAAGGGGATGGGAGGGGAACCCAGCTGAACCTCTGGTTGTAATTAAGCTGGGAGAAAAAGAGGTTACATTTTTTAGTAGATACGGGAGCAACATTTTCAGTATTGAATACCTGTAAAGGGAAATTGGGAATGAAAACAGCAAACATAAGGGGAGCAACAGGGAAAGAAGAAAACAGGCCATTTCTATAACCCCTGTGTTTAAAATTTGGGAACAAAATAATTACACATAAATTCTTGTATGTGCCAGAATGTCCGATACCCTTGTTAAGAAGGGATTTGTTGTCCAAATTAAATGCACAAATTGTTTTTGAGGAAGGGGAACTCTTCCTAAAAATACCTGAGTCAAAGACAGGAGAAATCCTAATGATACAAGAAAGAATAAAAGAACAAGAAATTCCACAGCAAGTAGATCTAGCAGTAATCCCTATAGTATGGGAAACAGATAAACCTGGCAAATCAAAATTAGCACTACCTGTGAAAATACAATTGAAGAAGGGTGCAAGACCAGTAAGTATTAAACAGTACCCGATTAAACCAGAAGTCAGACCGAGAATTAAAAAAATGAATGACAAATTTTTGGAATATAAAATCCTTGAGGAATGTGAATCTAAATGTAATACTCCAGTTTTACCGGTTAGGAAACTTTCGAGTAAATATAGGTTAGTAACAAGATTTAAAAGCAGTGAATCAGATAGTTAAGGACATTTATTCTGTAGTAGCAAATCTATATATATTGTTGGCAGCATTAAAAGAGACCCATCAGTGGTTTACAGTGCTTGATTTGAAGGATGCTTTCTTTTGCATACCTCTGGAGAAAGGAAACAGAAAATTGTTTGCCTTTGAGTAGGAAAATCCACAAATGGGAGAAAAAAAAAAAGCAATTGACATGGACAAGACTATCCCAAGGATTTAAAAAATAGCCTGACCATTTCTGGAAATCATCTGGCAAAGGAACTTGAAGTATAGACACAGGAAGATTCGCAGCCAAAGCCTGGACACTTACTTTTGCAATATGTGGATGACGTACTGATTGCTACAGAAGAAAGATCGACCTGCATAAAGGTAACAATAGAACTTTTAAATTTTCTTGGACTAAATGGGTACAAGATATCCAGAAATAAATCCCAAACAGCAAGCCAGACTGTAATGTGTCTGAGCTTTAAGATTTCAAAAGGACAGTGGCAATTAGGAACAGACTGTAAGGAAGCCATTTGTATCATACAGGAGCTGAAAAATGTTCATGAAAGGGCCTTTTTGGGAATGGCTGGGTGGTGTCGCCTTTGAATAATGAATTACGTTCTAATAGCTAAGCCATTGAATGAAGCTCAAAAGAACTTTCGCTTTTTATGGGGCCCACATCAGCAACAGGCCTTTAAAGATTTAAAATGAGCTCTAATGTCTATCTGGAACTTCCAGATTTAACCAGTTGTTTGTTTATGAAAGACAACATCTTGCACTGGGTGTGCTGACCCAGAGAATGGGAAGTTGGAAGACACCAGTTGGATACTTTTCCAAACAGTTGGATACTGTGAGTAAAGGATGACCTACTTGCCTTCGAGCAGTTGCTGTTACAGTAATGCTTATTCAAGAGGCCCAGAAATTGACTTTGGGAAGAACAATCACAATATATGTCCCACACATGGTGATAACTGTTTTAGAACAAAAGGGGGGACATTGGTTGTTCTTTTATCCCATTTTGGTGACAAGCACACCTGCAGGGCTACGATCTTATTGGCATCACGGAGACGTGGTGGGATGGCTCCTATGTCTGGAGTGTTAGCATGAAAGGATACAGGCTCTTTAGGAAGGACAGGCAGAGGAGACAAGGAGGGCGGGTCACCCTCTATGTCAATGTCCAGCTGAAGTGCATGGAGCTCTGCCTGGGGATGGATGAGGAGCTGACAGAGAGCTTATGGGTCAGGATTAAAGGGAAGGCAGAGACAGGAGACATCATAGTGGGGGTCTGCTACAGGCCACCTGACCAGGAAGACCGAGCGGATGAGGCCCTCTGTAGACAGATAGAAGCAGCCACACGTTCACAAGCCCTGGTCTTCATGGGGGACTTCAACCACCCCAATATCTGTTGGAGGGACAACACAGCAGAGCATAAGCAATCCAGGAGCTTTCTGGAATGCATTGATGATAACTTCCTTCTCCAAGTGATAGAGGAGCCAACGAGGAGAGGTGCTGTGCTGGACCTTGTTCTCACCAATAAGGAGGGGCTCATGGGGACTGTGAAGCTCAAGGGCAGCCTTGGCTGCAGTGACCATGAAATGGTGGAGTTCAAGATCCTTAGGGCAGCGAGGAGGGTGCACAGCAAGCTCCCTACCCTGGACTTCACGAGAGCAGACTTTGGCCTTTTCAGGGATCTGCTTGGCAGAGTAGCATGGGATAAAACCCTGGAGGGAAGAGGGGCCCAAGAAAGCAGGTTCATATTCAAGGATCACCTCCTCCAAGCTCAGGAGCGATGCATCCCAACAAAGACGAAGTCCAGTAAGAATGCCAGGGGAGGAACAATTAGCTCCTGGATAAGCTCAGACATAAAAAGGAAGCCTACAGAGGGTGGAAGCAGCATGGATGAACAAGGATCTTTTATATAGCCCCTGGAAAAATATATCAATTTTATACAGAAAGGATCTCTTGTGGATTGCTAGTCACTCTAGGATTTCATTGTGGTGATAATCTCACTAGCAAGTCTCCACGCTCCATAAACTTTACTAACATTTGATTTCACAGCTTCAGATGCTGTGTACATTGTTTTTCCATTTCCATCTTGAAGAAAAAAGTAGCATCTTTTTACTCTAGATAAATCTCAGTAAGGCATAAACTGAAAGAGAGGTCACCTTTACATGTATTTCATTTGCTCTTCTGACCAAAAAAATAAAGTATTTTATATTGCAGGTGAAGGGAGTACAGCCATATAACTACTGACATTAGACAAAAGGTTTTAGAGGTTGCCCCATTGACTGGAAATTATATATTCAGATATTTTTAGATATTCAAAAGTAGTTGTTTCACCTTAAAATACATGTGTGAATGTTTTGTATATCCTTGCAATGAAGAAAAAACGAGTAAGGATGCAGGAAAAAAAAATTGGCATAAAGATTATAGTCAGAAAAGTAGCACAGTAGAGAAGTGGTTTGCCTTATTTAAGGAAACATAAACTTTGTGTCTATGGATGTTCCTGCTTTTTTGCTGAGCTGTGTAAAATAAGACTCCATTAAGAAAGGCATGTTCCTAGAAAATACAAGCGCACAAACTCAGTTTTATGAAAGGAAGTGGAAACAGTAGATTGGCAATATCAGTATCTAGGTGAATAGCACCCTGTGTGCATAAAGGAGTCGTAAATATGTTTGTGTTTGCATTCATATCTGAAAGATATTCTGTATTTTTTTGTCATATAGCATCCTTTTAAGATTCGTTACTCTACCAATCCATAAGCAAGAATTACTTTGCAAAGACTACCCCCAGAAGATGTTGTCCTCCTTGCTTTCCCCAAAGCATGAACCTGCAGTCATGGTTTTTCAAGTACTGCGTGATGAAGGCTTATCCCAATTTTCTCTCAGTTAATAGAGAATCATATAATGGTCTGGGTTGGAAGGGACCTTAAAGATCATCTAGTTCCAACCCCCCTGCCATGGGCAGAGACACCTTCCACTAGAGCAGGTTGCTCAAAGCCCCATCCAACCTGGCCTTGAACACTTCCAGGGAGGGGGAATCTACAATTTCATTGGGAAACCTGTTCCACTGTCTCACCACCCTCACAGTAAAAAATTTCTTCCTTATATTGCAGCAGTTGTTCTCAACATTCAAGAAGCCCGAAAGTTTACTATGGGCCAAAAGATGATGGTATTGGTGTCCCATACTGTCTCGGCCATCCTGGAACAAAAGGGAGGCTATTGGCTTTCTCCTTCCAGATTTCTAAAATATCAAGCCATCCTGGTGGGACAGGATGATGTAAACATTGTGACCACTAACACTGTGAATCCAGCATCTTTTCTCAGTGGGACCACATCAGAGCCTGTAACCCATGACTGTCTGGAGACCACGGAAGCTGTTTACTCCAGTAGACCTGACTTAAAAGAAGAACCACTTGAAGATGCTGAGGACACCTGGTTCACGGATGGAAGCAGCTTCATAAAACAAGGAAACCGTAAGGCAGGATACGCTGTGACCACCACTTCTGAAGTAATTGAAGCTAAACCATTGCCAGTAGGGACTTCTGCTCAGAAGGCTGAAATAATTGCCTTGAACAGAGCTTTAGAACTGGCAAAAGGGAAAAAGATCAATATTTGGACAGACTCGAAATATGCTTTTGGAGTAGTGCATGCTCATGGTGCTGTATGGAAAGAACGAGGATTACTCATGGCACAAGGAAAATGAATAAAACATGCGGAGGAAATTTTAAGGCTGCTAGAAGCCATAAAACTCCCTGAAAAGGTAGCCATCATGCATTGTCAAGGGCATCAAAAAGGTAACACTGAACAGGAAATTGGAAATAATTTGACAGATCGGGAGGCCAGACAGGCAGCAGAAATGACTGAAACCATAGCATTAGCTTTGGTCCCAGATGGTAAACTTTCAATCCTAAACTCAGATTTGAAACCTGAATATTCAAAGGAGAATCAAAAACTGATTAATGATTTGAAGGGTAATAAAGAAAAAGATGGATGATTTTATGTTCCAGATGGGTGAATAATAGTGCCTTCAAACATACAATGGAAGTTAGTTTTGGACGAACATAAGAAAACACATTGGGGAGCAGATGCTCTATACAAGCAGCTAAATCAAAAATTAGTAAGCTGAAATTTATACACTACTATGAAACAAGTAACCCAAAGATGTGAAATCTGTTTAAAAAACAACCCAAATACGTCAAATAAAATTCAAATTGGAGTTATAGGGAAAGGTAATAGTCCAGGACAACATTGGCAAATAGATTTTTCTGACCTCCCAAGAAAAGGGGGTATCGGTACTTATTGGTATTAACAGATACCTTCTCAGGTTGGCCAGAGGCATTCCCATGCAGAACTAATAAGGCAAGAGAGGTTACCAAAGTGTTATTGAATGAAATCATTCCCCGATTTGGAGTGCCGACAGTGAGACATGATGTTGGCCTCACATGGGGGAGTGTGCGCAGTTGTGAATTCTAGTTGTTGTACATACATAGATGAAACAGGACAAATAAATGTAGATTTAGGAATAATAAAGCAACAATTAGGTATTTTGCGGGAGATACAAAAGGATGATACTTCCTTAGGCTTTGAAGAAATATGGAACAAGCTTACTATATGGTTACCAAACTTCAGATGGTTAAAACAATTACTTGTATTGATCATAGGGATAGCTGTGATGATTGTAGTAACTTGTTTGACATTTCAATGTTGTAACTGCTATTCACGATACAGCAAATTCATTTAAATGAGGGATAGAGCTATAAGCACTATACCCTCAAAAGAAAAGGGGGGAATGAAAGGGCTCAAACCAATGAATTTCTGACAGTCATTAAGACTAAACTGTGATGCATGAAAGCTTTGCTTGTTGTCCTGGTTTAGCCAGGATAGGGTTAAGTTTCCCCAGCAGTGAGGGGGAAGCTCTAGCCGGGTTATTCATATATCATGGTGACGTCACATCCTGGCGCGAGCGCGGGAAGAATCGGTGATCGCGTGGGTTGACGCAGCCGGTTCTCTCACTGCTGTATCGGTATATACTTTGCTCTGTTCATTGTTATCACTGTTATTGTTATTGTTGTTGGTTGTTGTGTTGTTGTTGTACTGTTGTATTAAACCTGTCCTTATCTCAGTCCCGGGGCTTTGTATTTCACTCCCTTTGTGGGGGAGAGGCAGCGGCCATGTGGTCTCAGACCCCGGCAGGGATTAAACCACCACACTTGTGTTTTGCTTTGTTTGTTTCCCAAGGACTCCTTAACTGTTTCCCTAGGCCTTTTTGTCTGTTTAGACAAGATTAAAACGCTCCCTATGTAAATCACTGATAGCAGACTCAAAGTCTTCAATGGACACCTGGGCAACTCCTAGAACGGGCAAACTAAGATAAGGGGGACTCAAACAAAAGGACACAGAGACTCTATAATAGGGAGGATGATTTTGCTGATTTAGGAAGAAGACACCTGGACTTTACTTCACAGTGCATGCTCTGGAAAGGTCAACTAGCGAACACCGTGAAGAAGACTACTTACTTCTTCCCTTGACCACCGAAGACCCTCACTCTATTTTTACTACGCATGCTCGGACTATGTAAATGAATTCCAGGAACTCATTATCATAAGACACCCCTTTCCAGGAAATCTAATTAATTTGTGTGTATGTAAACTGATGTCCCTTCCTAATTCTTGGGAGCCCTTATGGTGGAATCCCTGGGGCAACCCCAGCGCTGCTAATAGAGAATACCTGCTTAACAGTAAAAAAACTTTACTGTTGAGTCAATTTCTTTGTTTCAATATCTAATCTGAATCTACCCTCTTTCAGCTTAAAACCATTACCCCTCGTCCTATCATTATACTCCCTGATAAAGAGTCCCTCCCCATCTTTCCTGTAGGCCCCCTTGAAGTACTAGAAGGCTGCTATAAGGTCTCCCCAGTGATACAAGGAAATGATCACCTGCTTTGCAACTTCTTTACTTATAGCAACTTATAATAATTTCTGAATATTGCTTAATAATTCTGCTTGCCCTGACTCTTCTGTGGAAGCTTACCAAGGGCTACTGCTACTGTGTTCATCAAAACAAAGCAGTTTTCTGTGGAAACTTACCAAGAATTACTATGTTTGGCAAAAATGTTTCTTGTGCTTGGAAAGCAGATGTGCTCTAACTAGTTTAGGCTTTGTAATGAATACGATAGCCATATATGGATGGTAGAAATAGATACACTGGTACTTTTAGATAAGATAGAATGAGTAAACCGGCTGAAAAATATTTTTGTTGTTCAAGAAATTGGCTAAGAGAATCTGCGCATGCTCCGAGGAAAAGTACAAGGTGAGAAAGACTGTGAGCCTTCCTCCAAAAGACCCCTGGAGACGCCCCCCAGGAGACAATGCGCGGGTGCAAAGATAACATAAACTGCTGACATCAGCCTTTCGAACTAACCCAGCCTTACTCATGCATATGCATATTTGTGTTATGTAATCCAATGAATATGTATATCCACACTCTATAAGTTTTTGGTAAAATGTGCTGTGGGTGTGCAAGCTTTGTGGAGAAATCCCCTTGCACCCCGGCGCCGGAGTAAACATGCCTGCTGTATAACTCTATTCGAGTTGTAGAGTCTTTTTTCCGCAAATCAGTTGGCACCGCAGATGGGACCCTCTCTGTCCAGCTGCAGGACCTGCTGAGAGGGGACGTTCTAGGCACGCCCCAAGGTTTCTTTCTCGGAGAACCTCCCTTGCTCTCCCGATCTTGGCAGGGACAGACAAGGACCATCTATTGGCGGATCAAGTATGTTAGAGAAAGGGGAGACCTGTAAGTCGTGAGGAGACGTCCTACGCGAGGTAAAGAGCCTTTGTGCTTTCACCTGGGGTTCAGGTTTGAGTCCCCAAGTGGTAGTGGGGCCCCTGGGTGGCAGGGTGGTTTCGACACTGACCACACTGGAACCGTAGGTCGACCTGGGTACTCCTAGTACAGGGGTACAGGAGTGGTGTGAGTTGTGTGAGTGGGGTGGCATTGCCATTGCTACTATCAAATGTAAAATCTGGTACTGTTTATAATAATTTAGTTGATATTGATCAGGTGTGGGTTTGTGGTAAATGATAAATGGCAAACAGCTCATGGTATATGATTTGTGGTTTTGGCTTTGATTTATGACTTTTATGATTTAGCAATTGTTGTAATTGGTGTTTTGATGTTTGTAGTATTTGTCATTTGATGTTGTGTGAGTAATAACTGTAAGGGGCCCCTTTGTGTGGTTGTGTGATTGTTCTGCGGGTGTGTAGGGAGTGGCGTTCGGAAGATCTCGCGATGTACGGAAGGAATAGCTGTAGCCCTCCCTTGTTACGAGGTAAGGTGATGGATAGGCTTGTAATGTTAAGGGCACACCCACGAAGGAGGTACTTGGTGAGTGTATATAGGTAAGATACACAGTTTAATAAACGGACATTTTGTATCCATCATATTGGTGTTTGTACTGATGTCCCCGTGAAGGTCTTAACCTCCTGCAGCATTAGTCTGCGATCTGAGCGCCACTGATATGTGGATTGGCAGGTTTAATGAGGCAGGCTAATTGCGGTGTTGCAGTATTAGTCTCTGCGACCTGAGCGCCACTGACACGTGGAGAGGCAGGTTCAAAGAGGCAGAGCTAACAGCAACAAATGGTGACCCCGACATGATTTACGACATGATTTTGGGAAGAGATAAGCTGTGGCAGTCGGCAGTGCACAGCAGGAGGTGAGGAGCTCTACGCAGGACAGGAGACTCCGCGGCGCGCCATAGATGTCACAGTTAAGGTACTGAAAAGATGGGGTAAACAAAATAAGACTTCTGTGAAGTCGAGAACATTAAAAGCAATGCTACAAAGATTGATAAGGCTCGGCGTTTTAGCAGAGCCGATAGACTGTATGAAGCCAGAGCTCTGGCCGCAAATAGAGGCGGAGTTAGCAGAGCAGGCGAAATTAGGAAAGCCGGAGCATTTAATGGCTTGGGGGCAGGCAAATGCGATGATGAAAGCTACCCCGGAGGAGCACTCAGTGAGCTCCGATGATGGGGAGGGGGAAACCGAGGTGCATAGGGGAGAACTAGCAGAAAAATGGAAGGCAGACATGCAGCGTTGGGGGGCGGAGATGTGGGAGGCATTGGCCTGTCAACCTTGCACAGCCTGTGAGAAAGTGCTAGGCTTTGATGAAAAACAGGCCTTGGAAGAAAGATAAGAGGCTGTTGAGCTATGCCAAGGTGGCAGGGAAAAACAACAGACAGCTGCAACACTAAACTGTGGAAAAGTACTGAACCGCGAGAAGATGCTACCGCGAGAACAGCGCGTGATCAAGAGGGTGATTGGCCTGCAAGCGCAGAGTTGACGGCGGCGGCCCTGGGCCTTCCCAAGCCCCCCCCCTCCAACGCCAGGAGCGGCAGTTTTTACAGAAGGTGCTGACGCTGGAATGCAACGTCCCTTGTCTGCCAAGACCACATAATCAATAAGCAATGGCTTTATATATTCTTAACAGTGTTTTGATGTTTGCAGCATTTATCATTTTATGTTGTGTGAGTAATAAGTGTGAGAGACCTCCTTGTGTGATTGGTTTGCGTGCATGAGACGCAGCCCAGCTGCAGCTGCGGAGTGTGGAGTTCTCTGACAGAGCACCTTAGTGCCCGCCTGCTGGGTCACTGGTGCTGCCTGTTTGTTTGGGCTGAGTGTTTTAAGTGTCATAGGTGAAATATCTCCTCTAGCAGGAGGCAGTAATTCTGTATTAATTGTTGTCTTGAATTTAGGTGCATACTCTGTGGGGAGAGTGCACCTTTGTACCATCTATCTAAGAAGGGTATTGTCATAAAAATTATCTACAACCTTACAGGGGTTGTTCGTTTTACCAGAGGTCAGACTTACTCAGCTTCTTTATTTTACTACAGCTGGGGTGACTCAGGATTTGGACCAGCACGTACCCCTCAAACATTTTGAGCTTAGACAGGGAGACAAAGTCGACCTCTGATAAAAAGTAACCTCACTAAAGCAGAAGAATCTGTTGAACTGACAGGCATTTTACATACTGGTGCGGATGTGACTGTAATATCTGTGAGCTTCGGTAACTCGAGTGCTTTTCAGGGTTGGTGGTCATGCTGTAACATTTCAAAGCAAAAATCTCATTCATGCAAGGAGCCCAGTAAACTGGGTAGCAAATATTCATGCATTTATATTGGAAACCCCTGCTACATCATGGGGTCGTGACTATATGGCTCAATGGGGAACTCAAATTGGATCAAATTTGTCTTAATTGCCACTGCAGCACAGCCCACCCTGAAACTAACCTGGAAAACAGAATCACCTGTGTGGGTGGGTCAGTGGCCCTCACCAATGGAACAGTTGTTCCACCGTGATGATTTAATTCAGGAACAATTAAGTGCAGGACATCTTGTACCTACCACCAGTCCTTAGAACTCGCTGGTGTTAATTATTTGAAACAAAAGTGGTAAATGGTGACTTTTACATGATCTCCAATGCATTAATGATGCCATGGAGGATATGGGTACGTTACAGCCAGGCCTGCCCTCCCCAACAATGAGTCCCTGAAACTGGCATCTTGTAATAATTGATCTAAAGGATTGGTATTTACCATTCCCTTGCATCCAGATGATGCAGCTAAATTTACCTTTTCTGTTCCCAGTATTAATGTTAGTGAACCTGCAAGACGGTATCACTGGGTTGTTTTACCATAAGGCATAAAGAATACTCCCACAATGCAGGTCTCCCAGACTGTTATATATCATTATATGGATGACATCCTTATAGCAGCAGAAACACAGGAGATCATGGAAAAGGCTCTTGCTTTACCCAAAGACTCAGTATCTCAAATGGGGTGACAATTAGCACCTGAAAAGGTACAGAGATCATCACCGTGGCAGTACCTGGAGTGGAGAATTTGTGAACAGACCATTGTCCCACAACAGGTTGAACTTAAAACTGATGTTAAGACTTTAAATGATTTACAGAAACTGTTACGAGCTATAAATTGGATACAGCTGTTGTTGGGCCTAACTAATGATGATCTGCATAGCTTGTTTGATATTTTGCGAGGAGAAACTTCACTGACGTCACCCAGAGTAATTACAGAGAAAGCAAAACAAGATCTCCACCGGGTAGCTAACGCCATCTCAGAAACACAAGCATTGTGAGGTGTGCCCGGCCATTCGTATCAACTGATAGTATTTAATCCTTCAGGGCAGCCCTATGCTCTGCTGTTTCAATGGGATGAAACACTTATTGACCCTCTTGTTATTATTGAATGGATTTTTTTTGTCACACCAAATGCACAAGATGGTCACTACTCGTCCAGAAATGTTTGCCAAACTGATCATGAAAGGTGCCACCAATATTGCGTCACTTCTCGTTGCAGATACCAGATCAACAAGAAGTCCAGGGCAGGGTTCAAGTCCTGGAAAGTGGTAATTGGGAAGGACCATATCCTTTAATAACCTGGGGAAGAGGTTATGCTTGTATTTTCACAGGTCACAATCCCGGTGCTTACCAGCAAGCTGTGTGTGACCACACCTGAGATATGAGAGGCAGCTTTTGGTGGACACTCAGGAGCCGGCTGTGGGTGCTGTGGATGCCCCTGTGCCAACAGTTCGCGATCTCTTCAGCTGATCATTTAAGCAGAATGTATGGGTAATGCTTGCTACTGCAATAGGACAAAATATCTCTGTCCTTAATCACACTATGGTTGCCAACCTTTTTAAGAGAAAATGCTAACAGTAATTGTAACTCCTTGATGAAATATATAGGCTTATAAGTCACTAGTAAAAGATGTAGCTTAGATAAAATGTAGTTATTAATAAGGATGGAATGCTATAAGAATGTGTGTATTTAAGTTCCTTGTTTAGCAGTATCAAGAAGCAGGACCCCAAGTGTTTAACCTTATTAGAAACTCCCTTGGTTTTCCCCCTTGAGTGGTGGCCAGGCTCTGGGTGGAACCCAACAGGAGGATGAAATCAGATGTTTCCGCTCAAAGAAAATTGCCAGTTATTTTGACCTGCTGATTTAGATAGATGAGGCTGGACCTGCTTGCAGTGATGTTGGATGCCTCACCTACGGATGGACGCATCGCGTAGGATTTCCGGTTTGTGAGGAAGGGCACTCTAAATTCTCGCTGCATCCAGGGTTCCCCAGCAATTGCGGATCTGAATGTTAGTACCCCATTAAGTAAGTGTGCTATTCCGTATTTTCCTTACTGTTTATTTTTGTAGTATTTAGTCATATCCCTCAAAGTAGTGAAATTAGCCTACTCTTTTAACTAGTAACTGTAACTGCTGTATTGTTTCTAGCCTTCTGTGGAACTATTTTGAGTATCCTGCATTTTTTGAAGTTTCCCTAACCCTTAATTCACAAAGTCTTGAAATAAGTGTTGCAGGTGCTGCTGCAAAACAAAGAAAAGAGGATGTGGACTCAGACTAACAAATCTGTACAATGGTTAGAGGCCAAATCAGTCCAAATGGCACTCCAGCAAGAGGCAGAGAATCCTGTTAATATTGTTACAGACTCTTCATATGTTTATAAACTTGTACACAAAATGGCAACAGTAGGATTTGTGCAGACGGAAGTGTCGACCTTGCTTTATGAAGCTCTACAACAGCGCATAGGGCAGGCCTTTATTACACATGTGAATAGTCACCAATCCCTACCAGGTCCGATTGTAGAAGGCAATCATAAGGCTGACCAAGTGGCACGGGGTGTGTCATCATTGGACACCGCAAAGAGTTTACATGCCTTTTTACACCTTGGAGCAAAAGCCTTAGCAAAAACATGTCATATTTCTCTGTCACAAGCAAAAAACATAGTGGCACTTTGTCCCTACTGTCAAAAAGGCCAACTGTGGGAGGCAGGTGTCAATCCACAGGGTCTCTCTTCCAATCAGATATGGCAAACTGATGTAACAACATGTGAATTGTTAAAACCAAATAAGTATCTCATAGTAACCATTGACACCTTTAGCTCTACAATATTAGCCACAATGGCTCGTAAGCAAACAGCCAGACACATTATTGTTCATTGGGAGGGCGTTATCGCCTTGTTAGGGAAGCCACAAGAGATCGAAAGAGATAACGGCCCTTGTTTTGTTGCTAGACGCACAAAAGAATGGTGTGCATTGTGGGACATCAAATTAGTACACGGCCTTCCTTATAACAGTCAAGGACAAGCGATAGTGGAACGTGCACATCGCACCCTGAAAGCAAAGCTCCAACAGCTTGGGGAGGGGGAAGGTCATAGAGGGACAATACCCATAGACTGCCAACAGGCTCTTTTGTCACGCGCTTTGTATACCTTAAATCATTTTGTTCGAGGCGATGAGTCTACACCTCCCCTGTGGAAACATTTTATACCAGCCCAGGTGACGAAGAACTATCCTTTGGTCCAGATCAGGGAACCGGGCGCCATAGCTGGGGAGTCGGGGTGGTCACTGAGGGTGTTTGGACGTGGGTACGCAGCAGTGGAAAAGGACAGCCTAATCAAATGGATACCCGCACGGTGTGTAAAACCTGATCTAACATAAGATGGAGTTTTGTGTTACAGCGTTGGTGGTGGATCACCCTCCTTGGTTGCGTGTTGCCAACTCACACAGGATATTGGAGAGAGCGGGCACGAGAACATCACCGCGAAGACGTCTGTTTTCCTCTGGATACAGGGGCAGAATCTTGCTATGTCTTCATCACAGCCACCTTTGTAAAACCAGAATGGTTTGGGTGGCTTGAGAATGTGTGGACTTAGATTACTAATTAGCTTAGTTGGGATTGGCTCATTTGGGGAATTATTAGAATATGTGGTGTGCTTCTTGCTACTTGTATCGCCTTTACATGTATTAGTGCCGTAGTTCGTAGATTGTTTAAGAAGGTTAATGTTTCGTTCTTAGATTGACATATGGGTCTTGCTCATCACCGCTTGGAACAGCGCAATAATGACAATCAATCAGGAATAATGATGTTATAAAGCATGGGGAGGGGGAAGTGTAGGGAGTGGCGTTTGGAAGATCTCGTGATGTACGGAAGGAATAGCTGTAGCCCTCCCTTGTTACGAGGTAAGGTGATGGATAGGCTTGTAATGTTAAGGGCACACCCACGAAGGAGGTACTTGGTGAGTGTATATAGGTAAGATACACAGTTTAATAAACGGACATTTTGTATCCATCATATTGGTGTTTGTACTGATGTCCCCGTGAAGGTCTTAACCTCCTGCAGCATTAGTCTGCGATCTGAGCGCCACTGATATGTGGATTGGCAGGTTTAATGAGGCAGGCTAATTGCGGTGTTGCAGTATTAGTCTCTGCGACCTGAGCGCCACTGACACGTGGAGAGGCAGGTTCAAAGAGGCAGAGCTAACTGCAACACGGGTGTGAGGCACAGCCCAGCTGCAGCTGCGGAGTGCGGAGTTCTCTGACCCGCAGTTCCGTTATCCCGCGAGGGAAGCGGCCGGAGAGGAACAAAGCGCAGGGCAGACTCTGTACCAGTGGGGGGGTAGTGCAGGACGAGGGAACATTCCTTAGGACAGAGTGTCCTAGTGCCCACCCGCTGGGTCATCGGTGATGCCTGTCTGTTTGGGCTCAGTGTTTTAAGTGTTATAGGTGAGATATCTCCTCTAGCGGGAGGCAGTAATTCTGTGTTAATTGTTGTCTTGAATTTAGGTGCATATTCTGTGGGGAGAGTGCACCCTTGTACCATCTGCCTGAGGGGGATATTGTCAGAAGATCATCTACAACCTTACAGGGGTTGTTCATTTTACCAGAGGTCATAGATGCCGATTATGAAGGGGAAATCAGAATTATGGCCTGGACCCCTGGACCCCCCTGTTCAGTAACAAAAGGGTCAAAAATTGCTCAGCTTGTTTATTTTACTGCGGCTCCCCCTAAAAGTATGCTGAGAAGCCGGGGTGACTCAGGATTTGGATCAGCAGGTACTCCTCAAATATTTTGGGCTCAGACAGTGACACAAGGACGACCTCTGGTAAAATGTACCCTCACCAAAGCAGAAGAATCTGTTGAACTGACAGGCATTTTAGATACTGGTGCGGACGTGACTGTAATATCTGCGAGCAGATTGGCTGTTAGCTCGGGTAATGTGGTGGTGCAATCCTTACCCCCCCCCGCCCCTCTTTGTTGGGCTGCTTGGTGCTAGGTGCGATTCCACCCACATCCCCCGAGCTATACACCAGTCTGTGGAGATAAGGACTGACAATGTTAACGAGCCTGGCTCCTGCCCCTCCCGATTGCTCGGAAATGGTTAAAATGGCCCATCAACTCCTAAGGGCCTGGCACACCTGTGCCTGGGATGTGGTCAAATGGGAACAATAACAGAGTCGCACATTAATCAAATTCTTGTGTAACTGCTGGAAGGCACCAGAAGGCATTTGACAAAAGTCAATTATCTTGGACCCTATAAATGGCGACCACCAGGGAGACCCTTTGAGCTCTCCTGGATCGCAGTGGGCCTGTGACCAGCATCTCCCCTGAGCTGGGACGCCTCTCAGGTACCAAACCCTTAAGGTGTCGTCTGCTCCAGACGGAAGGCCAGGGCGAAGTCCCCCGCTCGAGTCTCAATTATCGCCCGTTGAGGAATGCCAAGGCATTGTGAGTATTTGCTCTAAACTCGAGAGGGAAATTTTCTTTGAGCTAGCTTCTCTTTACTCTGTGTGTGTGTGTGTGTGTGTGTGTGTGTGGGTACGTACCCTTGTTTCTGTGTGTGTATGTCTGTTCTGTGTTCATTCTACTGAATCCAAACACCTTTGTTTCTGTATGTTTGTCCATTTTGTTATGTGCATGCATGTGTATATATGTATATATATAGGTACCGTTAAGTAAGTTAGTGTGAATCTTGTCATTTTAGAATCTGAATAAGTCGCTTTTCTTTCTTTTAGTATTTCTGAATTATTTTATAATAACAAATTGCTGTTAGTTATTAATAAACCTAGATTTCTTACTAAATATTACCGTGTCAATACTTTCATCCGCGACAAATTGGCGTAGTCGGCAGGATGACAAGCAAAATCACCGAATACTTACAAAAACACGGTATCCAACCAAATCCCACCTTCCCAGAGGATTGGGCTTATAATAATTGGCACAACTGGGAAGAGGTAGAAAAACCGTTAACTATTGCTAGAGGTGGAACTAAATTTGGAAAAAATAAAGGTATGATTTGTAAAATGTTGGGAGTGTGCCTGGAAGCTGCCTGTCATGAACGAGAGAAAGTTAATCGTAAAATACAAAATTTACAAGATGAGATTACAGGGCACAAATCCACCAATCTGCTGTTATCGATTAAAATAGAGCAGCTGCAACAGCAACTTAAGGAATCCCAATTGAAACAACAAAAACTGGGGGAACGTGTTGAAATTATGCTAATGCAGTCTCCGAACCCCCCTGATATCGTTCAAATCAGAAAATTAATTGTGTCCCCTGAAGACTGGGATGGTAACATTTGGAGTGATACACATAATGACGACTCAGACGAAAATAATTATTTGCAGCCGCCTGAGTCTCCCCCTCTTGCAGTCAGACCAATTATTAAAACAGAGGAAACAACAGGACCTCGGGGTGGTGTGAGAAGTCGCATCAGCAAAACAACCCCTTTTGATCCAATTCAAATAGCCAATTTACAAGATCGTTACGGCCGTAAGCATGGAGAGACTGAAACTGAATACCTATGGAGAGTGTCTCTAAACGGGGGAGATAGAATTTTACTAGATGGCGATGAAGCCAGTGGATATTGGGGCCCTGGTGTCTTTTTGGATGCTGGTCGCAACCCCCCGAATGACCCCCACTCACTAACAAGCAGAGTGGCATATTGGGCTGGTGGCATTGATGCCTTAGAGAGAGGAGAACCTCTGTTAATACCTATCAAATCTCTAAATGACCTCTCCGCAGCTTTTACAAAAGCTGCCTGTATTCAAGCCATGCATCAGCGTAAACCTACTGATGTTCCTCTTTCGGCAACTGTAGCTCCTGCTATACTTAAAGTACTGATAAAAGGAGCCCCTGCCATGCTCAAACCTTTTCTCATTGCAAAACGGGATGAGATCCAGAGAGACTTAAATTATAATGAATTGGTAAATCTAACACAAACTGTTGGAAATAGTGGGGAAGAAGAATTAGAACCAAGAGTATTACCCACTTGGGCAACTTTAGTACATGAAACTGTAAATCATGCCCGAGAAATGGGATGGCATGAAATTCCCAATGAAACAAAAAATATAGGTCGCACTGTTAGGCAAATTAAACAATTGCATCAAAATAATTCTCAGGAACAAAAACCCTCTGACTGACAATCTAGGGGTCAGGAGTGGAGAAATGAACTGTGGAAGCAAGCATTGTCACTAGGAATTCCTAGAGCCGCGATTCAGAGACAGCCTACCGGCGTCATTCTGAGTCTGATTCAGGCATTTCAAAAAGGTATCGCTTCAAATGCTCCAACTCCCCCCCTCCCCCCCGTCGCCAGCTCCCAGAGAAAAAAAAGATAACCCTTTCCTCCCTCAAGAGGATCAGTTGCAAAGCACAGGATCAAAAAACTGATAAAGTCCGGACGGCAACTGGGCCTGCCAGTCCGGCAAGTAGAAGCTTATCAGTGGATAAATGAGAACGGCCCTTACATTTTAATTCCAGTTGGTCCTCAAAATCAATTAATAAAATTTTTGATTGATACTGGTGCACAAATTTCAATAATTACAACAGCTAATGGGCACTTTAGGATATTGGAGAAAACATGTGCCTGGATTCTCCATCATTGCCCGCCCACTTTATTCACTTTTACGAAAAGGAAAATCGTGGAGATGGGATTCAGAACATGAAGAAGCAATTAAAACTCTAATACTGGAATTAAAAACGTATCAATCCCTAGGACCTGTTCATCCTCGTGACCCTATTATAGCAGAATGGGGTTTTGCAGAACATGGTACTTATTGTAACTTATTTCAAATCGGCCCTGATGGGCCAAAGAGACCTTTACTGTTTAGCTCAACTGCATTTAAAGAGACTGAACAAAGATATTCAGAGTGGGAAAAGGGTCTTTTGTCTCTAGTCTGTGCAATTAAACAAGTTGAGAAAATACGTCAAGAACAAGCTGTTCAGACCAGAGGTCCCTTTAATTTATTAGACACAATCCTAAAAGGGACTGCTCCCCCAGAGGGAATTGCACAAAACCCTACAATTAGGAAATCGTATGCCTATCTAGTGGGTGTGGCAGATGAAATGCAATTAAGTGAAGGACACACAAAAGTTTCTAAATTACAAATGCCTATTAATACTGACCCCCTAGCATTACAACAACCATTCAAACCTTCACCAATTTTAGATGCACCTCCCTTCACTGAAGATTCACCAACCGAGGGTGTCTGGTTTTCTGATGCCTCGGCAAAAAGAGTGGATGGTAAATGGCAATATAAAGCTGTTGCATTAGAAATCACAACAGGGAAACAAGTTATTGAAGAGGGTGAAGGCAGTGCTCAAGTAGGAGAGTTAAGAGCAGTTGTTTTGGCAGCACAAAATGAAGCAAAAGCCATTTATGTAGACTCTTATGCTGTCTGGGCAGGTGCCACACAGTGGCTTTGTCAATGGGAAGCCCTAAACTGGGAGATAAATAAATCACCAATCTGGAGAACTGAAGACTGGCAATTACTATTGACCATAGCCAGAAAAACACCATTCCAAATAGGATGGGTAAAAGCTCATGCTAATGACAATAAACCAGCTACAAATTGGAACCAAAGGGTGGATGAATTGACAAAAATTAGGAAAATAGACATTGAAGATTCCTCAGACCCCACATGGTATCGACTAGGAGAATGGTTACATCAAAAATTAGGCCACACAGGTCGAGAAGCACTTTACTTTTCAGCCCAAAGCCGAGGATGGCCCCTCAGTAGGAAAACATGTGAAACCATCCTCACTGAGTGCCCCCAGTGTAAATTAAAATTGCAGATGGACCACCCTGCCAAAGCACCACCTTTACACATTAAAGAGGGGAAAACTTTGTGGTCTACTTGGCAAATTGATTACATTGGTCCTTTAAAATCCTCTGCTGGGTACAAATATATTTTAACAGGTGTAGAAATAATATCTGGACTCCTTACAGCTACCAAGTGCCAAAAGGCTAATGCACAGAATACTATCCGAGGCCTTTCCTCATGGTTCTCAATTTTACCTGTCCCTGATTCTATCCAGAGTGACAATGGCTCACACTTTACTAGTAAAGAAGTACAGGAATGGGCAAAGCAAAAAGAAATAAAGTGGGTATTTCACACACCTTATTACCCACAATCTAATGGTATAGTTGAACGAGCCAATGGACTGCTGAAAAAATATCTTAAACCACATGAAGGACAATGGGACAGACGTCTTTCTGAAATTTTACAGCAGTTAAATAATCGGTATGGTCCCTATGGAAGTCCAATTACTCGAGCCTTCTTAACACTTTCTTCAGAAACAAACCTAAATAATGAGCACACCTGGTCCTCAATGAAAGCAGGACAGCCTGTGATGGCAAAAATACCATCTGTAGGAACAATACCAGTAACCCTGGTCAAGCCACGAGGATTTCTAGCATGGGATGCTATTGATAATAATGGAATAAAACATAAAATCAGTACTAGATGGATTTATCCAGCATCCTAAGGGGTAACCTGTTCAGCTTCCCCCCCCCCCCCCCGCCCCGAGACCGTTCTCTTTTCTTTCCTTTTCAGAA
Organism: Strix aluco; assembly: GCF_031877795.1. Classification (NCBI taxonomy): domain Eukaryota; kingdom Metazoa; phylum Chordata; class Aves; order Strigiformes; family Strigidae; genus Strix; species Strix aluco. The sequence goes on from NC_133970.1 coordinate 22,623,527, forward strand.
ATAACCGACTCCACCAACGACAATGTGGAAGCAGACACCATACCCAGCAAGTCCACCAGTAGCACTGTGGGAACAACCCTCATCTTCAATATGAGACTCTTCGCAGCATTGCACCTACCCTTTCTCTCCCTCACCATCATACCTCGATTGCTACAACAATGGTGTCTATACGGCTTCTTCTTCTCTCTTCCTTTTTCTGCTCATGAGAGTAAAGGCACTTACAATGGCTCACACATCAAATCCTTGGGATCTTGCATTACTGAGATACACTGGAAGCATCAAAACACTACAAGGCAGGTCTAATTGGTCAATTTTCCTCACTACACAGAAGGTGACAGGATTATTACATTTGTCCTCACTATACGCAATGCCTCAGTGTACTACATACACCCAATCCTTGCATTAGGACTAAATCACAATGGAAACATACTCTGTCCCTCAGAACATAAAGTATGGGCCCACCAGAAGGAGGGGAAATGGCAAACAATTGATGTAAATGCATGTACTGTGCGAGAAAAACGAGGCTTCATTTGTGAAAGAAATACTCTTGAGGCTCAAGACATTTGTCTTGATACTGAACAAAACATTTGTCACTTTGAGATCCACCCAAATGAAACCCCTGAAAGTGTAGTCATATATGTTGGAAAAGGATGTGTTTGCATGCGAACACGATGTGATTCCTTATTAATAGATGGTACTGTCCATACGACTCCTCCAACATCCTGACTTAATCGACCTCCTGCAACAAGCACAGAAAACTGGACAAAAGACTCTTATCACGGTCCAATATGATATAGAAGAAATACATCAAGTATTAACAAGAGTCAAAAGGAATGGAGAACATCAGTGGTGGGAAAGCTCATCTGGATGGTCACCCACCGCAACAGGACTGTTTAATTCTATGTTCCACCCAGTCATGATTTTCTTAATTCTAATTCTAATATGTTTACTGCTCATAATTGTATTGTATATTAAGGTTTGGAGGATGGTTAAACAGATTACTCAGTTACAGAAGTATCCCCATATGTACACCATCCCAAAATAACTTTTTTTCTTTTTGAAGCTAATCAAACACAAAATTTCCTTCAATTGTAATTGGATTATGGCATCCTCTGTTTATAGGCATAGAGGCAAGAGGCAACCACACTGCCACTCTATGGACAAGATAAATTGACTTTAGTCACGGGGTGGATTGTGGTGGTGCAATCCTTACCACCCCCCCCCCCCCCCCCCCCCCCCCCCCCCCCCCCCCGCCCCTCTTTGTTGGGCTGCTTGGTGCTAGGTGCGATTCCACCCACATCCCCCGAGCTATACACCAGTCTGTGGAGATAAGGACTGACAATGTTAACGAGCCTGGCTCCTGCCCCTCCCGATTGCTCGGAAATGGTTAAAATGGCCCATCAACTCCTAAGGGCCTGGCACACCTGTGCCTGGGATGTGGTCAAATGGGAACAATAACAGAGTCGCACATTAATCAAATTCTTGTGTAACTGCTGGAAGGCACCAGAAGGCATTTGACAAAAGTCAATTATCTTGGACCCTATAAATGGCGACCACCAGGGAGACCCTTTGAGCTCTCCTGGATCGCAGTGGGCCTGTGACCAGCACCTCCCCTGAGCTGGGACGCCTCTCAGGTACCAAACCCTTAAGGTGTCGTCTGCTCCAGACGGAAGGCCAGGGCGAAGTCCCCCGCTCGAGTCTCAATTATCGCCCGTTGAGGAATGCCAAGGCATTGTGAGTATTTGCTCTAAACTCGAGAGGGAAATTTTCTTTGAGCTAGCTTCTCTTTACTCTGTGTGTGTGTGTGTGTGTGTGTGTGTGTGGGTACGTACCCTTGTTTCTGTGTGTGTATGTCTGTTCTGTGTTCATTCTACTGAATCCAAACACCTTTGTTTCTGTATGTTTGTCCATTTTGTTATGTGCATGCATGTGTATATATGTATATATATAGGTACCGTTAAGTAAGTTAGTGTGAATCTTGTCATTTTAGAATCTGAATAAGTCGCTTTTCTTTCTTTTAGTATTTCTGAATTATTTTATAATAACAAATTGCTGTTAGTTATTAATAAACCTAGATTTCTTACTAAATATTACCGTGTCAATACTTTCATCCGCGACAGGTAACTCAAGTGCTTTTCGGGGTTGGTGGTCATTCTGTAACGTTTCAAAGCAAAGATCTCGTTCATGTAAGGGGCCCAGAAAACCGGGTAGCAAATATTCATCCATTTATATTAGAAACCCCTATTACATCATGGGGTCGTGACTGTATGGCTCGATGGGGAACTCAAATTGGATCAAATTTGTCTTAATCGCCAATGCAGCGCAACCCACCCCTAAACCCACCCTGAAACTAACCTGGAAAACAGAATCACCTGTGTGGGTGGGTCAGTGGCCCTTGCCAATGGAAAAGTTGTGCCACCTTAATGATTTAATTCAGGAACAATTAAGTCCAGGACATATCGTACCTACCACCAGTCCTTGGAACTCCCTGGTGTTTGTTATTTTAAAGAAAAGTGGTAAATGGTGACTTTTACATGATCTCCAACACATTAATGATGCCATGGAGGATATGGGTACGTTACAGCCAGGAATGCCCTCCCCAACAAGGATTCCCCAAAACTGGCATCTTGTAATAATTGATCTAAAGGATTGATTTTTTAACATTCCCTTGCATCCAGATGATGCACCCAAATTTGCCTTTTCTGTTCCCAGTATTAATGTTAGTGAACCTGCAAGACGGTACCACTGGGTTGTTTTGCCACAAGGCACGAAAAATAGTCCCACGATGTGTCAGTGGTTTGTTGCAAAGGCTTTGAGCCCTGTTAGAATGCAGGTCCCCCAGGCTGTTATATATCATTATATGGATGACATCCTTAGAGCAGCAGAAACACAGGAGATCGTGGAAAAGGCTCTTGCTTTAACCAAAGACTCAGTATCTCAAATGGGGTGACAAATAGCACTGAAAAGGTACAGAGATCATCACCGTGGCAGTACCTGGGGTGGAGAATTTGTGAACAGACCATTGTCCTGCAACAGGTTAAACTTAAAACTGATGTTAAGACTTTAAATGATTTACAGAAACTGTTAGGAGACATAAATTGGATAAGGCTGTTGTTGGGCCTAACTAATGATGATCTGCATAGCTTGTTTGATATTTTGCGAGGAGATCCTTCACTGACATCACCCAGAGTACTTACAGTTAAAGCGAAAAAAGATCTCCACCGGGTAGCTAACGCCATCTCAGAAACACAAGCATTGTGATGTGTGCCCGGCCATCCGTATCAACTGGTATTATTTAACCCTCCAGGGCAGCCCTATGCTCTGCTGTTTCAGCAGGATAAAACACTTAGTGACCCTCTTGTTACTGTTGAATGGATTCTTTTTTTTTCGTTTTGTTTTTTGTTTTGTCACACCAAATGCACAAGACAGTCACTACTCGTCCAGAAATGTTTGCCAAACTGATCATGAAAGGTAGGCAGCGCCTACTATTACTTGATGGTCAGGAACCTGTGTGTATCATTGTTCTGGTTACTATGCACATGTTACAGTGGCTAATACAAATGTCTTTGAGCAAGCTCGGCTTTCACATGCATTTTTCCACCAAAACGCCACGGCAATACAAAAACAGTTTTCTTTATCAAGGCGTCAGGCTAAAGACATCATTGCGACTTTCCCTGAATACCAGAAGGACTCCCTCTCTTCAACAGCTAGTGGTGTCAACCCTCGGGGACTCACCTCCTCAGAATTATGGCAACCTGACGTCACTCACTTCATTGCATTTGGAACGTTAAAATATGTACATGTGTCTGTTGATACCTTTTCTGGAGCAGTGTTTGCGTCCTGCCATACAGTGGGGAGTCAAGCATCTGACCGGCATTCCCCACTCACCGACCGGACAGGCCATTGTGGAGCGTACGCATGGCACGCTAAAGCGTCTATTGCAACAACAAAAAGGGGGAGATGGAGGGTATCAATCTACACCTCACAAAAGGCTAAATAAGGCATTATATGTCATGAACTTTTTAAACATTTCCCCTGCCTCACAGGTGCCACCAATATTGCATCACTTCTCGTCGCAGATACCAGATCAACAAGAAGTCCAGGGCAAGGCTCAAGTGTTAGCAAAAAACCTGGAAAGTGCTAACTGGGGAGGACCAGATCCTTTAATAACCTGGGGAAGAGGTTATGCTTGTGTCTTCACAGGTCACGGTCCCCGGTGGTTACCGGCAAGGTGTGTGCGACCACACCTGAGGCGTGAGAGGCAGCTTTTGGTGGACACTCAGGAGCCAGCTGTGGGTGCTGTGGATGCCCCTGTGCCAACAGTTTGCTGTCTCTTCGACTGATCATTTAAGCAGAATGTATGGGTAATGCTTGCTACTGCAATAGGACAAAATACACTATCTCTGTCCTTAATCACACTACAGTTGCCAACTCTTTTAAGAGAAAATGCTGACAGTAATTGCAACTCCTTGATGAAATATATAGGCTTACTAGTCACTAGTGAAAGATGTAGCTTAGACAAAATGTAGTTATTAATAAGGATGAAATGCTGCAAGAATGTGTGTATTCAACTTTCTTTGTTTAGCAATATTAAGAATTAAGAACTCAAGTGTTTAACCTTATTAGAAACTCCCTTGGTTTTCCCCCTTGAGTGGTGGCCAGGCTCTGGGTGGAACCCAACAGGAGGATGAAATCAGATGTTTCCGCTCAAAGAAAATTGCCAGTTATTTTGGCCTGTTGATTTAGAGGCTGGACCTGCTTGCAGCGATGTTGGATGCCTCACCTACGGATGGACGCATCGCGTAGGATTTCCGGTTTGCGAGGAAAGGTACTCCAAATCCTCGCTGCATCCAGGGTTCCCCAGCAATTGCGGATCTGAATGTTAGTACCCCATTAAGTAAGTGTGCTATTCTGTATTTTCCTTACTGTTTATTTTTGTAGTATTTAGTTATATCCCTTAATTATGGGTAGTGAAATTATCCTACTCTTTTTAACTAGTAACTGTAACTGCTGTATTGTTTCTAGCCTTCTGTGGAACTATTTTGAGTATGCTGTGTTTTTTGAAGTTTGCCTAACCCTTAATTGATAAAGCCTTGAAACAATTCTTGCAGGTGCAGCTGCAAAACAAGGAAAGGGGATTGGGAGGCATAAGCCTGTCAGCCTTACACAGCCTGTGAGAAAGTGCTAGGCTTTGATGAAAAACAGGCCTTGGAAGATAGATAAGAAACTGCGGAGTTGTGCCAAGGTGGCAGGGAAAAACAGCGGACAGCTGCAACACTGAACTGTGGAAAAGTACTAAGCTGTGAGAAGTTACCGCCGCTGTATGGCGGAATGGGCCAGGGAATATGGGGAATTAGTTCAATTGACCCGTGGAAGAATTTCTGGGTAACCTGGGCAAATCAATCAGGACAGGAGGCATTTTGCCTAGGTTTAGCAACTGCTACCGACCCATTTCGGACCTGTTTGATTGGTATGCCATATTTTAGCACTCAGAACTTTAAAGGGTTTGTTAAAAATATGGCAAGAGTAAATAAGGGAACAGAGGACGTTAACGGGATGTGTTGGGCATTGTATAACAACAGAGTTGCCCACAAGCAGGCTTGCCTATGCTACAGGGACATATTGTGAATTATCTCAACCAGACAGCCCCTCTTCCGTTACAAGAGTTAGAGCTGAGAGGCTCTCTTCCCCCAGTAAGTGGAAATAACACGCAGAATCAGCCCTGGGGGTGTATACAATTTGGGGGGAGGGATACACTGTGGGCTCGCTGGGGTTGGGAAAATCGATCGAAATGAGAAGGCTGGCAGAATGTGACTCCTGTCACGATACCCATAAATGAAACTTGGTTTTGTGGTGTTCAGCACGCTTCTAAAATGGACCTACATCTTGAAGAAGGAGGAATATGGAATAATGGTTCAGCTAAAAGGTTACCACCTGGGTAATTTTTTAATACGTGGGGATCGAGCGTGGGGGAGAGATTCCTGCCAATGTAGTTGGAGGTCCGTGCTACCTGGGAAGGCTGACTTTATTTGCCCCTAGTATAAGAAATCTTAAAAAACATCAAAGATCAAAACGGGCCATAACACATCATGAACTCACCCCAGATTGCCGAGACCAAGTGGAATTATGGGGGCCTGGAGAGATTATTGCTGCCCCTCTCTTGGCCCCAGGAGCATGGGTTGCAAAAGCCCTATCCACCTTGAATAAAATGGCTTGTTGGAGTATAAAACAATTTAATTTAACATCTACTATAATAAGTAATTTGTTGATGGATGTAGATAGCGTAAGGCATGCTGTTTTGCAGAATAGAGCGGCTATAGATTTTTATTACTGGCACAAGGACATGGATGTGAAGAATGTGAGGGCATGTGTTGTATGAACCTTTCTGATCACTCTCAGTTGATATCTAATCAGCTTCAGCAACTGCAAGATAATATGCATAAGATTCAGCAAGTTTCTTCTCCTTTGCATGAGTTTTAGGAAGTCTAGGGTGGCCAAAGTGGATTACAGAGCTTTTGAGAATGTTAGCAGGACCAATAATAATAGTGGGATTATTGATATGTTGTCTTCCTATTTTAATGAGATGTTGTCTGTCTTGTGTGGAAAACAGCATGGAGGCTTTAATAAAAAGAAAGGGGGGAGATGCTGGTGTGCATGCTGGCTTACTGAACTTTCTGCCCACACTGACAATGGAAAAGTACAACCAGCACTCGGGCAGAAGATTAATGATGTCTGAAAACAAGAAATAGTTACAAGAAGGCCAGAAGAAAAGAATGTGCTCGTTAAGGAAGAAACTGATAAAGAAGGGACCTTTTGGAATTGCAAAAGCAGGAACTTATCTACTGGCTGTGTGCGGGTAGCAATGTTTGTGGAAAGTACCGAGGGGAGCTACTTTTAGAATGCACAACAGTATATAAGGGCTTGCTCTATTTTTAGAAGGCAGAAGAGTATATAAGGGCTTGCTTGCTAATAAAGCTCTGAGCTTGACTTCCAATCATATTGATTGTCTGTGGTCCTGTCTCCTGTGGTCTGCATGGGATTTCGTCCCCACAATGAAGAGGAGGCTGAGGGGAGACCTCATCGCCCTCTACAACTACCTGAAAGGAGGCTGCAGAGAGCTGGGGATGAGTCTCTTTAACCAAGTAACAAGTGATAGGACAAGAGGTAATGGCCTCAAGTTGCGCCAGGGAAGGTTTAGACTAGATATTAGGAAGCATTTTTTTACAGAACAGGTAGTTAGGCGTTGGAATGGGCTGCCCAGGGAGGTGGTGGAGTCCCCATCCCTGGAGGTGTTTAAGAGTAAAGTTGACTTAGCGCTTAGGGATATGCTGTAGTTGGGAACTGTCAGTGTTAGGTCAATTGTTGGACTGGATGATCTTCAAGGTCTTTTCCAACCTAGACGATTCTGTGATTCTGTGATTCTGTAATACATATGCATGAGTAAGGCTGGGTTAGTTTGAAAGGCTGATGTCAACAGTTTATGTTACCCTTGCACCTGCGCATTGCCTCCTGGTGGACGTCTTCGGGGATCTTTGGGAGGAAGGCTTGTAGTCTTTCTCACCTTGTTTTTTCCCCGGAGCATGCGCAGATTCTCTTGGCCAATTTCTTGAACAACAAAAATGTTTTTCAGCCTGTTTACTCATCCTATCTTACTTAAGGGAACCAATGAAACTTCTACAATCCATATATGGCTATCTTTACTCATTACCGAGGCCCAACTAGTTAGAGCACACCTGTTCCTCAAGGACAAAAACATGATATTTTGCTGAACACTGCAGTTCTTGGTAGATTTTCACAGTAAACTGCTTTGTTTTGATGGACACAGTAGTCCTTGGTACAATTCCACAGAACAGTCTGGGCAAGTAGGATTCTTAGCAATATTCAAAAATACTCTAAGTAATACTATAACTTGTTAGAAGTAAGTAAATAAGTTGCTAAGCAGTTTTCTATAAGTAAATAAGCAAATAAGTCTTAAAACAAGTAATCATTTCTCTGTATCAATATGTATGTTTGTGTTATGTAATCCAATGAATGTATATATCCACACTCTATAAATTTTTGGTAAAATGTGCTGTGGGTGTGCAAGCTTTGTGGAGAAATCCCCTTGCACCCTGGCACCGGAATAAACATACCTGCTTTATAATTCTGAGTTGTAGAGTCTGTTTTCCGCAAATCACCAGAGCTGTGATAGACAGTAAACTGTTTGTTCATCAAATTCCATTGAAGATACTGGGAGCTCGTGACATGTTATTCCATAAACTATGTTGGCCTAAGCTTAATCTTAACTATTACACTGTGTAACGACTAACTGACTGTAAGTGCTTATCTAAGTTGAAATGCTGAAGCAAGGACTCCTACTAGGCAAAAGACTGAAAAGAGGGAGAAAGGGAAGAAGGACAAAGGGGAGAAAGACAAAGGGGAGAAGAAGAAGAAAAAAAGGGGGTAGTGTCTATATTCTGTAAGATATAAACAAAGACTTTGTGAGCCACTCTCAGGAAAGTAGGAAATACGAGAAGCTGGTGACGTGAGGAAGACCCGGATGGAGCGACCCCCTAGCTGCAAAGTGCACAGACGCAGGGTACACCTCTCAGAGAGACCCGATACCGGAAGGCGGAGGATATAAAAAAGACGGACCCTCGGGAAGTGAGTGCGCGCCGTTGGTGGAGCAGGGACTCCCCGGCCGCCCAGCGCTGTTTTGCTTATTGCCGCTTGCTAAAATAAATAATTGAAATTTAATTTGTCCTAACTTGCATCATTTTGGCAAGATAGTCTATAACAAGAGCCTTCTCTTCTCCAGGCTGAACAACCCCAACTCTCTCAGCCTGTGTCCCAATCCAGTGTTGGAGGAGGTTTCTATATAATCCCAAGAGTGAGATTAAGACACAGATGAGGTCAAATGCCGTACACCCAAACCAGGTTTTATTATAAGTGAAGAGTGATAGTGATAGGACAGAATGGAAGGCAAAGACAGAAATCAAGCAAGCATCTGGAATAGAATTGAAAGAATAGTTACTACCATGGATCCAGTGGCATCCTGTTTTTCCTCAGTCTTCAGTTCTTCGATGGTGGGTGCACACACAGCAACGTTTTCTGTTGCCTTTTTAAGTTCATCATATCAGCTGATTAGCATATCTTGCCCACCTTTTGTTTTTCCTCTGGTCCCACAGGTTTTTGCTGACTTCATGCTTCTTGAGCAATCATCCAGGTTCTGGGGCAGAAATGCTCACCTCTTATCAGTTCAATGGTGAAGGCTCGAAGTCATTAGCAATGCATGCATGGTGTCTAGCATACACAATAGAGCCACAAAGTATCGGGCTTATACAATGGCTGGTGATCAGCTGTCCTTCTGCTTGATGAGAAACACCTGGTTCCACTCAGTCCATGTTTCCCCTTCTTTGAGGCTTATCTAAGGAGTTTGTAAATACAACTGCAAGGGAGTGGGAGGGTGCATCCTTCAGTACTCCTGCTTCCTTGGGTGACATTCCTTAGATTAACTACAAAGTCCACAGCTGGTCCTTGATGAATGGTTGAGGCGTTACTGACACCACCCCGTGACTCAAAGCACACATACAAGCAAGCTCTGAGACAAGCAAGCTCTGAGACAATCATTTGACATTTCAGTCTCTCACAGCCTGTCCTCATAAGGGAGGTGCTCCAGCCCCCTGATCATCTTTGTGGCCCTCCTGGAACTGCTCGAGCAGATCCACGTCCTTCTTATACTGAGGGCCCCAGATATGGACACAGTACTCCAGGTGGGGCCTCACAAGAGCAGAGGAGAGAGGGAGAATCACCTCCCTTGACCTGCTGGCCACACTTCTCTTGATGCAGCTCAGGATACAGTTGGCTTTCTGGGCTGCAAGCGCACATTGCTGTCTCATATTCAGTTTTCCATCCACTAATACCCCCAAGTCCTCCACAGGGCTGCTCTCAATCCACTCATCACCCAGCCTGTATTTGTGCTTTGCCTTAACCCATGTGCAGGACCTTGCACTTGGCCTTGTTGAACTTCATGAGGTTTGCACGGGCCCACCTCTCAATTCTGTCAAGGTTCCTCTGAATGGCACATCCCTTCCCTCCAGCACGTCAAACACACAACTCTGCTTGGTGTCCTTGGCAAACTTGCTGAGGGTGCACTCAATCCCACTGTCCATGTCTCCAACAAAGATGTTAAAAGGTGCCTGTCCCAATACCAACCCCTGAGGAACACTACTCGTTACTGGTCTCCACTTGGACATTGAGACATTGATGGCAACTCTTTGAGTGCAACCATCCAGCCAGTTCCTGATCCATCAAGTGGTCCATCTGTCAAATCCATGTCTCTCCAATTTAGAGACAAGGATGTTGTGCGAGAGTGTCAAATGTTTTGCACAAGTCCACGTAGACTTGTTACTCTTTCCCTTATCCACCAACGCTGTAACCCCGTCATAGAAAGTGACCAAATTTGTCAGGCACGATTTGCCCTTAGTGAAGCCATGTTGGCTGTCACCAATAGCCTCCTTATTTTCCATGTGCCCTAGGATAGTTTCCAGGAGAATCCTCTCCATGATCTTGCCGAGCACAGACATGAGATTGACTGGCCTGTAGTTCCCTGGGTCCTCTTTATTTCCCTTTTAAAAATGGGGGTTATGTTTCCCCTTTTCCAGTCAGTGGGAACTTTACCAGACTTCCACGACTTCTCAAATATGATGGATTGTGGCTTAGCCACCTTATCTGCCAGTTCCCTCAGGACCCGCAGATGCATCTCATCAGGTCCCATGGACTGGTGCACCTTCAGGTTCCTTAGATGGTCTTGAACCTGATCTTCCCCTACAGTGGGCAGTTCTTAATTCTCCTAGTCCTGGCCTTTGCCTTCTGCATCTTGGGCGGTGTTGCTGGAGCTCTTGCCAGTGAATACTGAGACAAAAACATCACTGAGTACCTCAGCCTTCTCCATATCCTGGGTAACCAGGTCTCCTGCTTCCTTCCGGAGAGGGCCCACATTTTCCCTAGTCTTCCTTTTGTGACTGATGTACCTATAGAAGCTTTAATTGCTGCCCTTGACGTCCTTGGCCAGATTTAATTCTATCAGGGCTTTGGCTTCTCGGGCGGTTTCTCTGTATTCCTCCCAGGCTATCGGTCCTGAGTTAAAAAATGCTACTTTTTTCTTCATGCTGGAAATGGAAAAACAATGTACACACTTTTTCTCTTCTTTCTTTTTCTTTTCTTTCCTTTCTTTTCTTTCTTATAGATTTATAAGAGACCACAGAATCACACAGAATCACACAGAATCATCTAGGTTGGAAAGAACCTTGAAGATCATCTAGTCCAACCGTTAACCTAGCACTGACAGTTCCCAACTACACCATGTCCCTAAATGCTATGTCAACCCGACTCTTAAACACCTCCAGGGATGGGGACTCCACCACCTCCCTGGGCAGCCCATTCCAACGCCTAACAACCCGTTCTGTAAAGAAATACTTCCTAATATCCAGTCTAAACCTTCCCTGGCACAACTTGAGGCCATTACCTCTTGTCCTATCGCTTGTTACTTGGTTAAAGAGACTCATCCCCAGCTCTCTGCAACCTCCTTTCAGGTAGTTGTAGAGGGCGATGAGGTCTCCCCTCAGCCTCCTCTTCTCCAGACTAAACAACCCCAGTTCCCTCAGCCGCTCCTCATACGACATGTGCTCCAGACCCTTCACCAGCTTCGTTGCCCTTCTCTGGACACGCTCGAGTAATTCAATGTCCTTTTTGTAGTGAGGGGACCAAAACTGAACACAGTAATCAAGGTGCAGCCTCACCAGTGCCGAGTACAGGGGTAAGATCCCTTCTCTGTCCCTGCTGGCCACGCTATTTCTGATGCAAGCCAGGATGCCATTGGCCTTCTTGGCCACCTGGGCACACTGCTGGCTCATGTTCAGCCGGGTATCAGTCAACACCCCCAGGTCCCTCTCTGACTGGCAGCTCTCCAGCCACTCCTCCCCAAGCCTGTAGCGCTGCTGGGGGTTGTTGTGGCCGAAGTGCAGCACCTGGCATTTGGCCTTATTGAAACTCATGCAGTTGGCCTTAGCCCATTGCTCCAGCCTGTCCAGATCTCTCTGCAGAGCCTCCCTACCCTCGAGCAGATCAACACTCCCACCCAACTTGCTGTCATCTGACCACATTGCTTATTATCCTTTTCCAAGTTTAAGCCATTTCTACCACAAGTAAAACATTTTAACCGGTCATTTGGTGTCATTTCACCTTAATTTAACCCAAAGGTATCACAGAACTGTTACAACTCTCTGAGCTCCCAGTCCGGGTCATGACAGGACTCCATGCTGGAGCAGGGGAAGAATGCAAGGAGTCCTGCCCCTGAGGAGGAAGGAGTGGCGGGACTGACCAAAACCCCCATTCCCTTCCCCCCTGCGCTGCTGTTGGGGGAGGAGGTAGAGAAATCAGGAGCAAAGCTGAGCCTGGGAAGAAGAGAGGGGTGGGGGAAGGCATTTTTAAGATGTGGTAATGCTTCTCACTGTCCTACTCTGTTAAGTGGTGGTGGTGTTTGACCTGCCTATGACTGCCAAATTAGGAGGAGACTAGTTAAAAGGTAATTCTGGCAGGGGGAGATCATGACTGCCGACTCATTGACCACTGACTCTACACCCCAGACTCAAAAGAAGAAGGAGGAAAGGGAAAATTAGGCATGTATGCTAATTTACATGCTAAGCAAAGAGATTATGACCAATCACTTAGCAGAATATTAATACATATGTATCGGTGCATTGAATATGTATAGATTTTGTGTATAAATAATTGTAGTTTTTGGGACCACAGTGTGCTGTCTTGGGACAGGCACCCATGCATGTGCATGGTAAATACACATATCTATTTACTATTTTACATAGTAAATACGCATATCTCAACTCTGTGTGTTAATTGCCTCTTTGCACACCAGGTGACAAACCCCCATTTTGGGACAACAGAAGTGCTAACTTTTTGCGTCAGTGTTATTAGGGCTGTTGGAATTTATTTTATGAATTAGTCAAATAGTGTCGTATAATTTTGGCTGTAATTTGAAAATATCAGTATCTGCAGTCAGGCTCCTATCTGGCATTTAAAAATCATAAACTTGCAAGCTGCTTCTGTATTATTTACCATTGAGCAAAGCAGATTTTTCTGACCCTGTTGTGCACCAGTCATATAGAACACAGCTGGATGTCTTTATAGTTCAGGGACCATTCTGCTAGTCATTGTGATAAGGGTTTGGATTTCTCCAGATAACGGATAAATGCAAGATCTCAGGATCACATGTTATACCTGCTTTATACTCAAAGCTTCTAATTTCCAAAGCATTAAAAAGTGTTGTTTTATTGGCTTGCTCTGCAAGTACTGACTTTATCCAATTTGAATTTATCCACTGATTGCTAGTGACTAGTGCTAGATGTTCTAGTGTCTGTTAGGGCTTGTATTTGAACAAAAGAATTTGTAGGGGATTTTTGAAAGCTTCAAGTTACATTTGGGTACTGAAGTACTCAGCTAAGGTCAAAGCATACTTTGCACACTTAACTTCAAAGTCTAATCCTATAGTCTAGTTATAGTAATTTGACGTCTTCAAAAATCTCACCTTTTCTTTAGGGAAGTTGTTGCATTTGAAAGTAGCTGCAAAGAAATAATCTATTTTCTGTGCTATAGGTGAAATCATAGTCAATTTTACAGAAAACAATGCTATCAAATTTCAAGGATGCACCTTAATAAACAAGGAAGGAGAAACTGATTTATGACTTTCCAATCAATCTGCCATTTTGTAGCAAATTCATATACTTTGAGTGATGCTGTTGTATGTTTGATGTCAGACTTCAATGATTAAATACTTCATCAGTTGGTCTGTTAACAGAGCTTCATCATTATAATGCCAAGGAGAACAAATGACTTTGTTCAGAAATTTACTTGCATTAAAAAAAAATGTCACCTGTGGAGATACTATGAAAATTGAATGACTCTTTTCGAAAACTAGGCAGACAAAATGAACAGGCTGTGCCACAACATCAATAGCATGGGTTTGTTTCGTAATAATGGGAAGTGTCAAGTTTCTTATAACCTACCTTACTGCATGAGTGTTTTTCACATTACACCTAATTATTATCCTTATGAAATGAAATAAAATAAATGAATGGTAGTATGACAAAAAGAAGGAAATATATTTTTGTGCTGGGTTTGTGTGTGTGGTGGGGGGTTTTGGTAGCCGGGGATGGGACTACAGTGGTGGCCCCTATGAGAAGCTTCTAAAAGCTCCCCCAGCTCCAAGTTGGACCCACCTCTGGCCAAGGCTAAGCCAGTTAGCAATGGTAGCCACGCCTCTGTGATAACATATTTAAGAAGGGGAACCTGGGAGGGGGAGTTGCGAGGACACCTATGCGGACACTGAGATCAGTGGAAGAAAGGAGGAGGAAGGGGGAGGGGTGTGCTGGTGCAGAGACCCCCCCTGCAGCCTATGGTGAGACAGCAGGCCAACCCCCTGCTGCCCATGGAGGACCACGGTGGATCAGAGACCCACCTGCAGCCTGTGGAGGACCCCACACTAAAGAAGGCCAGGACTCTATGGGAAGAAGTCCCTGCTGTTGTAGTTCGGCACTGAGAGGACTGCAACATGTGAGAGGGGCACCATGCTGGAGCAGGAGAAGAATGCAGGGAGTCCTCCCCCTGAGGAGGAAGGAGCAGTGGACTGACTGTAACCCCATTCCCTGCCCCCCTGTGAAGGGAAGTTGCTACAAGTATACTTGAAATTGCTAATGTACAGGGACCTGTAATATAAGACATTTAGTCTTAACGTTAGACATCACTTGTATTTTACTAGCTTTTATTTTTCCCTGTATTTTTCCTGTATTTTACTGTAATATATATAATTTCATTTATACTTTTTCCTAACTACCCTCTGTAGTCATTACCCAGTTACTCACTTGTAAGATGTTTTGAAACCTGTAACTCCTTGCCTAGTAAAGATAAGACAGACCTTGGACAGTCTGAAAAACTCCCTGAGTACATCCCTAATAGCAGGAACCTAAAGAAAACAAAGGCCTAAGAAGACGCCAGTGCCAAGATAAGTGAATAAAGCTGGTCTAAACTAACCTCCTTGGAACAAACAGGAGTGAAGGACGGATGAGGTCACTCTATGACCATATATGGACACAGGAAACCTAAAGTTCACTAAGGGACAGTGTGAGAAAGGCTGTGTGGACCCCTAAGGAGGGGAGAGGACCCTCACTCTATTTTTACTACGCATGCTCAGACTATGTAAATGAATTCTGAGAACCCATTAGCATAAGACTGCCTTTTCTAAGAAATCTGATGCATATGTATGCTTTTTGTGTATATTAGCCAGAGAGTTTTGTTAGTAAGGGTGGCACTTGTGGTGGAGCGATCCCCAGTGCTGCCCAGCGCTGCGAATAAAGAATACCTGCTGAACAGTTATACTCAATTCTGACTGTTGAGTGAAGCTCTTTGTTTCACCTGCACCGCTCGGTGGGAGGAGGTAGAGAAATCGGGATCAAAGCTGAGCCCAGGAAGAAGGGAGGGGTGGGGGAAGGTGTTTTTAAGATGCAACAATGCTTCTCACTGTCCTACTCTGTCTTTTAAGTGTTGTTGTTGTTAGTGTTTGAATTAAATTGATGTTCTTTTTCATCCCCTAACAAGTCTGTCTTTTGCCCGTGACCCTCATCTCAATCCCTGAGCCTTTTTCTTCATTTTCTCCTTCCCATTCCTGAGGGGGAAGGGGTGAGCAAGTGGCTGCATGGTGCTCAGTTGCCCTCTGGGCTCAAACCACAACAATTTTAAAAAAAGGCTTCTGATTGAGGGACTGTAAAATGTGTGTCTAGTTTTTAGGGCTGCCTTACTGCATTCAGTCATTGCATGCACATTCAGAGTTTTTATTTGTGGTTTAACAATTTGAGGTGAAAAATGCTTCATATAGAAAATTCTTTGTACATGATGAAGCATGCAATTTCCTGATTGTCAATTAATTTTTTTAATATACCTTGCAAACTGTTTAGTATCCTAATTTTTCACTTCTCCAAATTTAAAGGAGAAGAAATTTAAAGGACAGAAGAGGCAGGAAGGTGATAGATGGGAGTTCAGGATTCACTTTGGTAGACCCTCATCTGCCTCCCCATAGTCTCATTAACCTTGCAGCTGAAGATGATTCTCCAGCCTCACTTTAGAAGGCATTCATGACCATACTGCACAAGCCTGATCAGGTGCCTGATCATTGTCTGATTTTGCTATTAAAAGCTTGGTTGTGTATGTAAGCCTGATGGGCTAGTGGCTATTTTTTAGCCTCATTTGGAGGGAGAGGAGGAAACCTAGAAGAGATTCAAGTGTGCTACCAATAAAGGATGTGAAAGTAAAAAAAAGACTAGGAGACTTTCTTATCTTATTTTCATGACTTCAGATTTTGAGTAAGTAGGGATGCCTTAGTGCCCCTTTGTGTGTCATTAAAAGAAGAGCTTCTGAAAGTCACATACTTTCATCCCTTATTATACATCCCCTCACTGGCATTCAGCAGTCCCTTTTATATAGTCTTAAATCCATCACTTGTGTCTGTCATTCCTTCTCTTAAAATCCTCTCTACTTCACTGTCAGCCAAAATCATCATGGCATAGCATGAACTCTGTCATCTGACCTTTCCTTTATGCAATAACATTAATTATATCATTTCCCTCCTGCAAGCAGACTGCTACAGATCTTTTCTTTGTCCAGTTGATGTCTTTTCTAACACCAGTTGTGGCAACTGTCTTTTTTATGGTCTTCTACCTTGGTTACTGAATTCTCCTACAACTGTCTCTTTCTCCAGCCAAACTTTTTGAGAAAGCTGTGATTAAAGTTTTCCTCTTTGTTCATGATCTTTGTTTAACTTTTTCATCCATTCAACTTTCTTCTGTTCCTTCACTTCCATCAAGTTTCATATGTCTGTATCTTCATTCATATTTCCTCCTCTTAATTCCTTTTCTTCCTATTGCAGCTGATGCTTGGTGTAGTTTCTTGGTTTGTATGTTTGGCAGTTTTAATTTTTTCCTTTAAATAAATTTTTGAAACATGTTAAATCTATTAAAATTATTATGTAAGTAGATTAGAAGACCAGAGCACAAATGCATTTTAGTTTTCTATAAACCAAATGTAGCAGTCTGCTACATGGTTAGGTACATCAATAATCAAAAAGTCCTCTGAAACCGAATGTATGCTATTCCCTCAAGTCTCTACATTGGCTTTAAAATGGTGACTTAGAATAACAAAAGAATTTACAGAAGACCATGAAAGCATATGTTGTTTTATCTAGTTTTTTATATCTTGCACATGGGTTCAGTTTTTGATTGATATTGTGAGTGGATGTAGAAAAAGCAGTGTTTTTATAGAGCCTGTCATTTTATAGGCCATCTTTCACTGAAAATCCCTCTCTTATGGTTTCTTCAGTATAATCTTGAAGATTAAAGACCTTGGGAAAAAAACTGAACTTCTTAAAATCGAAACTTCCACAAAAAAGCTTTTTTTAGGTGAATATGGCCTGTTAGTTTGATATGAACTTTCCTTGTGAAACCATTTCTGATGAATAGCAGACCTATTCAGAAAGTATCCACAGGCCATTGCTTTTAAATCCATTTGTGAATGTCATTTAAATGATCACAGTTTTCAGTATGATCAGAAATATGTTTTGGTGCATTCATGAGATGCTTGGATTAGATGAGATGTGTATTGCAGTGCCTTAAGGATTGTGGAAACTTGCAAAGTATCTACACTATAATTAGATTTCCTTCATGAGTCTCACATTTTGTTATCCTCTCCTTCCTCTGCAAATGGGGAAAAACTGAAAAAGTAATGGATAAGAATAAATACAAATCTAAGGTATAATTGTGAAGTAATTAATGCTTATTGAAGTTTTGGAAGCAAAGTAAATTTTAGCAGTTGGCCACAAGGGAAAGGGCAGTAACACTGATCAAGATGATGTGAAAAGAATTCTGCATTAATCGATATTTAATGACAACGCATTGAGAGGTACAGATTTGGTCTCTTTTGAAATGTGTAAAATGTTATAAATAACCATAAAGGGAAAAGTTGATAAAGTATTCAGAATATGCTTTCGCTCTGCATTTCAAAGTTTTCAACTGAAAATGCACTGTTGTTAGCAAGAAAATAGCGGCGGAGAGGGATTCATCTTGCTTCTTAATAATGTCTCTTTCCATATACTAACCCAAGCTCAGAAAAATGCCCATTGGTGCTGAAGGAAAAATGAATAGGAGCCTTATTTCTTACTTCACTTCCCAGAAAGTAAAATATGCTGTGAACTTGAGATGATCAATATGAGAAGATGGCCAGAAGGAATTTTTTTATTTTATTTGGGCAGTATTAGTAGTAAACAAGCTGAGGCTGTCTTCAGGGGCCTGATACTGCAAGGTACAGGGAGTACCTCCCTGGAAGAATTTAAACAACCATGGTTGTAGAAGTATGACAGCAGCTGGAGTTCAGGTCACTTGGAGGATCTTTCAGAAGATGTTGCACTGTAAGCATTGTACCATAAGTCTATATTTTAAATGTAATATATATAATTTTTTATTTTTGAGATTCATTGCAGAATCTTCTAGTGATGCTGCTGTTGCTTTGAACATGAAGTCCAAATTTACATGGTCTCTTAGTTTTGCTCATATTGTTCTTAATTCAGTAGAAAATATGGAACTATTTTAGAAACTGTATTGAAACTGGAGTACCTCTCTTTAATTTGTCTCCAGTTCCCTAAATGCTTTTGTTAATGGGAAAGCAGATAGTTTTAATGAGGAGGATACACTATCATATTTCACCCTTTGTATATTCGCTCTCCCAAGCATGATTACTTAATTACCTTTTTTCAAGGCTAATAGAAGAATTTCTCCATACTAGATTTTATGGAAAGACTTTTATATAATAAATAACTTGCAGTTTCAGGAAGAGTATACTTACTCCAGTGAATTTATTCAATAACTTTCTAATTAAAATTCATTCTTGAAAATGGAAGATTGCAGACTGGTAAGAGAAGCCAAACCCCATGGATTTCTTTGGCTGGTCTGTTAGACGGAGGCTGCTGCTGTTCCAGGTTACAAACCCAGCCCTAGCAAGGTTGAACACGTATTCCAAAAATGCACACACAATCCACACATGGTTGGCCAGACAGACAGCAGAGGCAGAAAATATAAACACAGGCAATACTCACATAAACATGAACAGCACACGCAGATCAATCTTATTCCTTCTTTCTGGCTGCTCAGGGTTGAAGTTTGCTAGCAGAACATAAGAACACCCTCACTCCCTTGATTCACAAGCACACTCACATTCACTGATGTATTGGGTTTGCATGGCAAGGTTTTGGTAGCAGGGGGGGCTACAGGGGTGGCTTCTGTGAGAAGCTGCTAGAAGCTTCCCCTATGTCCAATAGACCCAACGCCAGTCAGCTCCAAGACCAACCCACCGCTGGCCAAGGCCAAGTCAATCAGCAATGGTGGTAGCGCCTATGTGATAACATGTTTAAGAAGGGGGGAAAAGTTGCTGCGCAAATGCAACTTCAGCCGAAGAGAGGAGTGAAAATATATGCGAGAAACAACTCTGCAGACACCAAGGTCACTGAAGAAGGAGGGTGTGGTGGTTTGACCTTGGCTAAATGCCAGGTACCCACCAAGTCGCTCTATCACTTCCCCCCCTTTCCCCTTTTTTTCTCAATAGGGCAAAGAAGGGAAAGAAAATAAGATAGGAAAACAAAACAATCCTTGTGGGTAAAACAACAGCACTTTTAATATAAGCAAAGCGAAGCAAAGCTCCGCGCGCGGAAGCAAAAAAAAGGAAAACAGATTTATTCTCTACTTCCCATGAACAGGTGATGTCGGGCCTTCTCAGGAAGCAGGGCTCCGATACGCGTAGTGGTTGCCTCGGAGGACCAAGGGTGACCCCACCCCCTTCCTCCTTTCTCCCAGCTTTATACTGAGCAGACGTCATATGGTCTGGAATATCCCTTTGGTCAGTTCGGGTCAGCTGTCCTGGTTGTGTCCCCTCCCAAGATCTTGCCCACCCCGTCCCACTGTGGGGGGGAAATGTCAGAAAGAGCCTTGGTGCTGTGTAAGCACTACTCAGCAGTAGCCACA
The DNA here is from genome assembly GCF_031877795.1 of Strix aluco. Taxonomy (NCBI): domain Eukaryota; kingdom Metazoa; phylum Chordata; class Aves; order Strigiformes; family Strigidae; genus Strix; species Strix aluco. The sequence continues at coordinate 22,643,638 of NC_133970.1, forward strand.
CCACCAGTGTGCTATCAACACCCTGCCAGCTCCCAACATAAAACACAGCACCATGAGGGCTGCTACAGGGGAAAACCAATTCTGGCTCAGCCAGACCCGGTACAGTCTCCACCCCTTATTCCATACCATTTACGTCATGCCCAGGTCCCACATAACACTCATTTATTCATTCCGTAAGCTTTCTTCACTCCTCCAGATGTTCAGTGACTTGGCTGCCATCTGTCAAGATGGATGTTCAGGACAGGAGCAGTATGTTTGACTGTTGGACTCCAGCACCGGCTAGGTTTGGGTCATCATCGCACGTATCTGGTTCACTCTTCGTCGTTCCTACTTCCTCCATCACTTCCTGCAACATACAACTCAACCCACAGATTATTTCCCCCCCAAGGTTAAATCTCCTTGAGGCACACACTGAGTAGCCCCATTATCCCGCATTACCCACCAAGTACATCCAGGTCCCTGAGCAAAAACAATCCCACGAGTGGGCTTGCCTTTTCCCAAGGGAGGAGCAATCCACACTGCCTTCCCCAGTCATTTCCCTGTGTGTACTACAGGGACCTTATCTCCTCCCACAGTATGAAGGGGTTTTGTTTGGGCAGGACCAGGACGGTTAACAGATCCTCTGGTGTTAATTAGCCAAGTGGCTTCTGCTAAATTTATATCCCAGTGTTTCCATCCCCCATTGTCCAATGCTCTCAACATAGTCTTCAACAGTCCATTGTATCTTTCAATCTTTCCAGACGCTTGTGGGTAATAAGGGATGTGATACACCCACTCAATACCATGTTTCTTTGCCCAGGAGTTTATAACATTATTTCGAAAATGGGTTCCATTGTCTGATTCGATTCTTTCAGGAGTACCATGTCGCCATAAAATTTGCCTTTCAAGACCTAAGATGGTATTTCGGGCAGTGGCATGATTTACAGGGTACGTTTCAAGCCAACCAGTAGTTGCTTCCACCATGCTGAGTATGTAGCGCTTGCCTTGGCGTGTTCGTGGCAATGGTCCAATATAGTCAATTTGCCAGGCCTCACCATATCGAAAACTCAGCCATCGCCCTCTGTTCCAGGGAGACTTTACTCGTGTGGCTCGCTTGATTGCAGCACATGTTTCGCATTCATGAGTGACCTGTGAGATGGCCTCCATGGTCAGGTCCACCCCTCGATCACGAGCCCATCTGTACGTTGCATCTCTCCCGAGATGCCCGGATGTTTCATGGGCCCATCGAGCTACAAATAGCTCACCCTTGCGCTCCCAGTCCAGGTCCAGCTGAGCTACTTCAATTTTAGCAGCCTTGTCTACTTGCTCATTGTTTCGATGTTCTTCAGTGGCACGGCTTTTGGGCACGTGGGCATCTACATGACGTACCTTTAGAGCCACGTTTTCCACTCGGGCAGCGATGTCCTGCCACAGTGCAGCAGCCCAGATGGATTTACCTCTGCGCTGCCAATTGGTCTTCTTCCACTCCTGTAGCCACCCCCACAGGGCGTTAGCCACCATCCAGGAGTCAGTGTAGAGATACAGTACTGGCCACTTTTCTCGTTCAGCAATCTTTAGGGCTAGTTGGATCGCTTTTACTTCTGCAAACTGACTTGACTCGTCCTCTCCTTCAGTGGCCTCAACGACTTGTCTTGTGGGCTCCACACAGCAGCTTTCCACTTCCGATGGTTTCCTACCACACGACAGGATCCATCAGTAAACAGAGCATAACGCCTTTCATCTTCTGGTAACTCGTTATATGGCGGTGCCTCTTGGGCACGAGCCACCTCCTCAGGCAATGCTCCAAAATCTCTACCTTCTGGCCAGTCCATGATCTCTTCCAGGATCCCTGGACGGTTGGGTTTTCCCAGTCGAGCTTGTTGTGTGATTAACGCTACCCATTTACTCCAGGTAGCACTGGTTGCATGGTGCGTAGAAGGGATGTTTCCTTTGAACATCCAATGTAGTACAGGCAATTGCGGTGCCAAGAGGAGCTGTGCTTCTGTACCAACAACTTCGGAAGCGGCTCGAATCCCCTCATATGCTGCCAATATCTCCTTTTCAGTTGGAGTGTAGTGGGCTTCTAATCCTCGTTAGTTTCTTTTCCTCCGCTGACTAATATGCTTAAATTCAGCGGGTCGCCATGTCTGATCTGAGGTCGCAAAAAAAGACTGTGGTGGTTTGACCTTGGCTAAATGCCAGGTACCCACCAAGTCGCTCTATCACTTCCCCCCCTTTCCCCTTTTTTTCTCAATAGGGCAAAGAAGGGAAAGAAAATAAGATAGGAAAACAAAACAACCCTTGTGGGTAAAACAACAGCACTTTTAATATAAGCAAAGCGAAGCAAAGGTCCGCGCGTGGAAGCAAAAAAAAAGAAAACAGATTTATTCTCTACTTCCCATGAACAGGCGATGTCGGGCCTTCTCAGGAAGCAGGGCTCCGATACGCGTAGTGGTTGCCTCGGAGGACCAAGGGTGACCCCACCCCCTTCCTCCTTTCTCCCAGCTTTATACTGAGCAGACGTCATATGGTCTGGAATATCCCTTTGGTCAGTTCGGGTCAGCTGTCCTGGTTGTGTCCCCTCCCAAGATCTTGCCCACCCCGTCCCACTGTGGGGGGGGAAATGTCAGAAAGAGCCTTGGTGCTGTGTAAGCACTACTCAGCAGTAGCCACACCACCAGTGTGCTATCAACACCCTGCCAGCTCCCAACATAAAACACAGCACCATGAGGGCTGCTACAGGGGAAAACCAATTCTGGCTCAGCCAGACCCGGTACAGAGGGGGAGGAGGTGCTTCAGGCACCAGAGCAGATATTCCCCTGCAGCCCATGGTAAAGACCATAGTGAGGCAGGCTGTCCCCCTGCAGACCATGGAGGTCCACAGTGGAGCAGATATCCACCTGCAGCCCATGGAAGACCACACACCAGAGCAGGTGGATGTGCCCGAAGGAGGTTGTGACCCCATGGGAAGCCTGCACTGGAGCAGGCTCCTGGCAGGACCTGTGTACCTGTGGGAGAGGAGTCCGTGTTGGAGCAGGTTTGTTGGCAGGGCTTGTGACCCCATGGGGGACCCACACTGGAGCAGTACATTCCTGAAGGACTGCACCCTGTGAAAAGGACCCACGCTGGAGCAGTTCATGAAGAACTGCAGCCCATGGGAAGGACCCATGTTGGAGAAGTTTGTGAAGGACTGTATCCCATGGGAGGGACCCCACACTGAAGCAGGGGAAGGGTGTGAGGAGGAAGGAGCGGCAGAGACGAAGCATTATGAACTTACCACAACCCCATTGTGAGGGACCTGCAATGATCATCTAGTCCAACTGCATATAATAGATCATTGAATACTGTGTATAACTGTTCAAGAAACAGAACAGACCCTCCCAGGATTGTCTTTATTTTATCAAATTTTTAGTCATGATTAAAAATATATATCTAATTAATAAAAAGAAAAATAGATGCTATACAGCACAAACCATTCAGTATGCTGGAAGATAAATGAACCCATGAAAAATAGTATTTGTAGTTTGAAATCAATCAATGCATTAATTCTGAAGAGATATTGCATCATATTTCAAAGGAAATAATGTGAAGGGGAAAAAATCTCGGTGCGGTATTATGCTCTTTATTAAGTAAAGCACTTCATTTTGAGGTGAAATTTGTCAGATTTCAGTGTAATTGTGCAGTTGGTTTAATGTGGTGCTGGGTGGGGATGATAAAATTCTCTCATGTAAAGAGTGTGCCAGTGTAGGAGCTAAAGATAAAGGGAAGAAGGTTGCAGGTGACAGGAATATTCAGTTGAACTGTAAAGAAGAAAAATATTAGCAATGGAGAGATGTGTAAAATAAATCAGGACAGTATTACTTTGTTAGAAAGCCTATCTGAGCCCTTTCATAGCTATTGTGTGCAGGCAATGCCACTGTTATGTTCCAAGTGCAGAGCTGTTAAGATAAGGGGAGTGGACACTGACAAGTGGTTTGACAGACATCCCTTTTCAGTCTTAGCACCAGAATCTGTCAGGCCTCGCTGTGCTGCTGGCGGAGGCAAGGACTTGCTCATTGTTTGCTTTTCTTTCACTTCAACAGCTGGATGGACTACACTTACAACTTGAAGTGCTATTGAATGTTTTCCAAGAGTTTTCCAGCAAAATCAGAGTTCTTGGCCTCATCTTGTTGATGTGAAAAATAAGAAAACAAAATAACTGCAAGTAGGTGTACACCCTAATTAGATGAACGCCAGTGCCAGTCATAAGGGACAGAGCAGAAAAATGCAGCTGGAAGGTGGATGGAGGCTGAAGTAGTGCAGGCTTAACTTCAGCTAAGGTGGAGTTGCAGCTTTAGTGATGTAAGAGAACTTCCACTGACAGGCTGATTATCTTGAGGGAGTATGTAATGGCAAAACTGCCCAAAATACTAACCTCTACCTTTCATGGGTCTTTGAGGCAACCTAGCAGCTTCTTATGGGAGTTTCACCCTTTGCTTGCTGAGAATTCATGTACTGATGGGTGCCTGTATCTGCATGAGCAGGCGCAGATAGCTGCACATGTTTTCTGACTTCTCTCAGATCTGGTGTATATGAGCCAGGTGTTTCCTTAAGAGCAGCTGCATTAAGACAGACTCTACGACCTGTCTAGATTATGAATTTCCACCCTTAAATGATATCATCCCCTCAAAACAGAGAGCAGCCATAGAATCAGATGAAGTGCATCTCGATCACACTTTTTCCTCTTTTCTCTAGAAAATACTATCATGTTTTGCAGTGCAACTCCCATTGACTTTGTCATTAAGATTTCTGTTTACAGCTTTAAATGTTGCTTTTAAACACTCTTCATAGAATCATTCAGGTTGGAAAAGTCCAACCATCAGCCCTACTCTACAAAGTTCTCCCCTACACCATATCCCCCAACATCTCATCTAAACAACCCTTAAACACATCCAGGCATGGTGACTCCACCCCCTCCCTGGGCAGCCTATTCCACTGTCTGACCACTCTTTCTGTGAACAATTTTTTTCTAATGTCCAGTCTAAACCTCCCCTGATGCAGTTTAAAACCATTCCCTCTTGTTCTGTCACTAATCACCTGTGAGAAGAGACCAGCACCAACCTCTCTACAATGTCCTTTCCAGGTAGGTGTAGAGAGTGATGAGGTATCCCCTTAGTCTTCTCTTCCTTAAACTGAACAGTCCCAGCTCCTTCAATCGCTCCTCACAGGATTTATTCTCCAGGCCCTTCACCAGCTTTGTTTCCCTCCTCTGCACTCGCTCCAGCACCTCGAGATCTCTCTAGCATTGAGGTGCCCAAAACTGGACACAATACTCCAGGTGTGGCCTCACCAGTGCAGAGTACAGGGGGACTATCACCTCCCTACTTCTGCTGGTCACACTATTTCTAATACAAGCCAGGATGCCGTTGGCTTTCTTGGCCACCTGGGCACACTGCTGGCTCATGTTCAGCTGCTTGTCAATTAGAACCCCCAGATCCTTCTCTTCCAGACAGCTCTCCAGCCACACCTCCCCAAGCCTGTAGCCATGCAGGGGGTTGTTGTGGCCCAAGTGCAGGACCTGGCACTTGGCCTTGTTGAAGCCCATCCCGTTGATGTTGGCCCACCGATCCAATCTATCCAAGTCTCTCTGTAGAGCCTCCCTATCCTCATGCAGATCGACACTCCCGCTTAACTTGGTGTCATCTGCGAATTTGCTGATAATACACTCTATGTCCTTATCAAGATCATCAATAAAGATGTTAAACAGAAATGGTCCCAACACCGAGCCCTGAGGAACACCACTTGTGACCGGCCTCCAGCTGGATTTAGCTCCATTGACCACCACTCTCTGGGACCGTCCATCCAGCCAGTGCTTGACCCAGCAGACCGTTCGCTCATCCAGGCCATGGGCAGCCAGTTTTTCTATGAGAATTCTATGGGGAACTGTGTCGAATGCTTTTTGAAAATCCAGGTAGATAATATCGACAGCTTTTCCCTCGTTCAATAGTCGGGTCATCTTGTCATAGAAGGAGATCAGGTTTGTCAGGCAGGACCTGCCTTTCATAAACCCATGCTGACTAGGCCTGATCCCCTGGTTGTCCATTATATGACTTTCAATGGCACTCGAGATGACCTGCTCCGTGACCTTCCCTGGCACCGAGGTCAGACTGACAGGTCTATAGTTTCCTGGATGCTCCTTTCTGCCTCTCTTGTAGATGGGTGTCCCATTTGCCACCCTCCAGTCCAATGGGACCTCCCCAGTTAGCCATGACTTCAGGTAAATCATGGAAAGCGGCTTGGCGAGCACATCTGCCAACTCTTTCAGCACCCTTGGGTGTAACCCATCCGGTCCCACAGACTTGTGTGCATCCAAGTGGTGTAGCAGGTCTCTGACCACCTCCTCTTCAACTGTGCTGACCTCAGTCTGCTTCCCCTCCCCATCTCCCAGCTCATGAGGCTGGGTGTCCAGGGAACAGCCAGTTCCACTGCTAAAGACTGAGGCAAAGTAGGCGTTGAGCACCTCAGCCTTTTCCTCATCCTTTGTTACCATGTTTCCCTCTGCATCCAATAAAGGAGAGAGATTTTCCCTAGTCCTCCTTTTGTTGTTAATGAATTTATAGAAACATTTTTTATTATCCTTAACAGCTGTAGCCAGGTTGAGCTCTAGCTGTGCTTTGGCTCTCCTAATGTTCTCCCTGCATAGCTTCACTACATCTTTATTGTCTTCATGAAAGACCTGGCCCCTCTTCCACAGGTCATAGATTCTCCTTTTGTTCTTGAGATCCAGCCAAAGGTCCCTGTTTAGCCAGGCCGGTCTCCTTCCCCACCTGCTTATTTTTCGGCACATGGGAACAGCCTGCTCCTGTGCCTTTATGACTTCTCTCTTGAAGTATGTCCAGCCTTCCTGGACTCCCATATCCTTCAAGGCAGCCTCCCAAGGGATTTTGTTAATCAGTCTTTTGAACAGGTCGAAGTTAGCCCTCCGGAAGTCTAAGGTGGCAGTTTTACTAACCCCTCTCTTTGTTTCTCCAAGGATGGAGATTCTCTTAACTGACTTAATCCCTGATGTAATTCTGTTGAAAGGGTATTTTACATTGAGTTAGGGTTACCTTTACCTCTTTATATATGTGTCTGTGTGTTTGTGTATATATATGTGCTTGTATATATATACAGGGTGTGATGGAAGGGTCTGTGAATCCATTTGAAAGAATCCCTTTGATTTCTGTAGGTTCAGACTCTGTCTCAGATTGCAATTTTCACACAAAAAAAGATGTTACTAGACTGCCTCTGTATTTTAATTACTATGATTTAACATCTCTTTCTGATTGGAAAGCTATTTGTCAGAAACAAACTATATGTGCCTACATGTATATACATATGTTAAACATGTATTTTCAAACCAGATGGCCTACTGGAATTACTTAGCAGCTTTAAAAATTTTTTGCTATCCTTAAAACATGTTCAGTGTGTTGAGATGTTGGATGAGAAAGCAATCATTTTCAATTTTATCAACTGGTTTCCTGTGTTGGTTTTGTTCTAACAATGTCCTTTTAAGGGTCAGTTTCTGACAGTTTGTTTTTTCTTCTTTTAAATGAGGATGCCTTTTTTTCAACTACTTGCGGGAGATATGGGCATGCACATGATTAACATGATCAATCAATGCCGATTTTATTGTAGTGAAGCAAGACTTTTATAATGTTGGTGAGAATCACATGATATGATCACATGACATAATTCTTTCTGATTGGACAGTTAGCTTTGCACATGCGCCTTAAGCTCTCTTCTGATTGGATGAAAACTGCCACATCAACATTGTACAAACTTCCTTCTCCGCCCAAACCCACACCCTGAAGTTGTTTAACTTCCTGTGATCTTCCACATTCTTTCCAGGTTATGTCCTTGCCGAAGCTGAGGCTTTACCAGTCTTGCTCGTATGCAGGATTGCTCACATGTCCATTTTCTGGCAGGAAATCCTTTAGAATCCCCACAGATCCCTCTTTTTGTTTTTGAGCAATCCAAACTCCTTGCAAGCTTTTCTGCAGCGATTGTCTAATACAAGAAATTAAGCACGGCAAAATAATAGCACGCACAATAACCACAATAATTACAATGATCCCTCCTTTTAACAATTCTTTGCTCATGATAAGTTGACCTTGCCAAAAGGCTGTGGTGTTGGTGCCAGGCTGGGTAATTTGAGCAATGGCATTGGCCTGTGAAAATTTCATTTTTGCCCAACTATCGTCTGACACAAACCCAATGAATTCTTGTGGGTCAAAGTAAGGGATCCCAAATAAACACGTTCTGAATGGGTCTGACAGAGTAGCCGTCGAAAGGCAGAAGGATTCTTGACCTGTCTCATTAGCTATAGTTACCCATATATTCGGTCGGGGAGACACTACTTTTGCTGGATGAGCATTAATCACTGTCAGAATCATCACAAGGCTTAGAATCACAAACTTGATCTCCTTTCCAAGGCCGCACCCAGCGAGATGGAACCCATCTAGTGCTGGTATCGGTAATAACGCAGGCATAGCCTCGACCCGTCATTGTTAGTTCCACAGGTCCCTTCCACTCTCCTATAGCAACATCTTTGTACTGAGCAAAAGCACTATCTCCACACCAGCTTATACCGGATTTGAGACCCATACTGTGTATTACTACTGGTGGTTCCTCCCTATCACCTGTGAGCCGTAAGTAATTTAACACATACACCGCTTTTGCAAGTGGTTCTGCAATAGCCAAGACCTCTCCCCCTTTTTTGTTTTTGCAAAAGCGCTTTGAAAGTTTTGATGCGCTCTCTCCACTATAGCTTGCCCCGTGGGGGAATGTGGTATACCTGTGATGTGACGTATACCCCAGAGTTGACAAAAAAGAGCAAATTTTTGAGAGGTAGAGGCTGGTCCATTATCAGTTTCACAGGTCAATTGAACTAATTCCCCATATTCCCTGGCGCATTCCGCCCTACCGCAATGGTAACTTCTCACAGCTTAGTACTTTTCCACAGTTCAGTGTTGCAGCTGTCCGCTGTTTTCCCTGCCACCTTGGCACAGCTCAGCAGTTTCTTATCTATCTTCCAAGGCCTGTTCTTCATCAACCCTAGCTATTGCTCAGAGGCTGTGTAAGGCTGACAGGCCAATGCCTCCCACATCTCCCCTTTCTTTGTTTTGCAGCTGCACCTGCAAGACTTATTTCGAGACTTTATCAATTAAGGGTTAGGCAAACTTCAAAAACACAGCATACTTAAAATAGTTTCACAGAATGCTAGAAACAATACAGCGGTTACAGTTACTAGAGTAAGCTAATTTTGGTACCCATAATTAGGGGATATGACTAAATACTACAAAAGTAAACAGTAAGGAAACTACGAAATAGCAGACTTACTTAATGGGGTACTAACATTCAGATCCGCAATTGCTGGGGAACCCTGGATGCAGTGAGAATTTAGAGTGCCCTTCCTCGCAAACCGGAAATCCTACGTGATGCGTCCATCCGTAGGTGAGGCATCCAACATTGCTGCAAGCAGGTCCAGCCTCTAAATCAGCAGGCCAAAATAACTGGCAATTTTCTTTGAGCAGAAACATCTGATCACATCCTCCTGTTGGGTTCCACCCAGAGCCTGGCCACCACTCAAGGGGGAAAACCAAGGGAGTTTCTAATAAGGTTAAATACTTGAGTTCTTAATATTGCTAAACAAAGAAAGTTGAATGCACACATTCTTATAGCATTTCATCCTTATTAATAACTAGGCTCATAATAAGTTGTTAAAAAATGGTGCAACCACTTCATGCGCTGCAGCGGCATAGGCTGCAACATTAGCCTGTTGCATTCCTCTGTTGGTTAATTCAGTCATGTCAGCTACAGATGCTCCCTGTGGGAGGGTCACTAACAGCCGCTTGGTAGATGGATTGGCATTTTCGAAGGCCATTAACTTAAACATATTTTCCTTCATCTCTTGGGTCACGTCAGGTTGTTGTTCTAGAGAGTCATAAAGGCGATCTACAAATTTTGAAAAAGGTTCATTAAGTCCCTGTTTTACTGTTACAAATTTGTCCTGTTTCTTTCCTTCTGTATCAGGTACAGACATTAGGGCCTGACTGGCTATTGACTGTGATAGCCGTAACACTTCATTAGAGAAATTGACCTGTAGATCTACTGCGGTGAAGGGCCCTGTACCTAACAGCATTTGTGCTTGGACAAGATGAAGGGGATCACCCTGTGGATGTGGACGAGCCTGTTCATCATTAGCTAACTTCGTCCATGCGCTTTCAAATAACATTTTTTGAGATGGAGTTAAAATAACTGCCGCTATTTGGTCAATATCTTTTGGAATTAACAATGATGACGAGAAGATATAATTAATGATTTGTTTGGTTAATTGATGGTGGAGACCATTTTGTGCTACTGAAGCCCTAGCCTTTTCAAGCAATTTCCAATCTAAGGGATCCCACTCATTAGTACCAGTAACAGTATTAAAGGAAACTGGAAATGCTTGTACGCTTTCTGGGATAAAAGACCCTTCTACTATAGCATCTCTAATAATTTCTTTCCATTGGCGTGTAGCTACAGAGGCACTCTGCATCTGTGAAGAAAAAAGATGTGAAGTTGCAGTGTGAGATGGTGTGGACACAGCCACTGTCTGTGATGATGACGAGAGGAAGGGATTGGTAGCAGGCACGGGAACTGGATATTCGAGCGATGGATCAGGAGGAGCAGATGGTTGCGGTCCCATGTTTGACGAAAAGGTATATGGTTTCTGCTCCATCTTCTCTCTCTGTGATGCAGCCAATTTCTCAAGCGTGTTTACAAGCTGCAGGAGTAAAGTTTCAGTGTTTGAAGAGGCAACTTGCGAGGCAGGGGTCTGTTCTCCTGTGGTGTTGCTTCGTGGGGGTGGGAGAGGCGGGTACAAGTCCTTTTTACCCACGCCCTCATCTGTGTCCTGCCCACTATTGGGGTCTTTAGACTCTTCCGGTTTCTCCTCAGTCCCTTTCCTGTTGGCATCAGATACACTTCCGCTATTTCCAGCTCCTGATTGCGTAGTTTTGGGTCTAGCCCCCGTTGCTCGCCGCGGTCCCGGCGGCACAATCGATGAGGCAAACGGGTTTTTCGGCTGACCTGGCGTGGCGGGAGCCGCAAGTAGCGTAGAGCACCCCCACCCTCGTCGCTCCGGGACGAGGGGACCGGACCGTCCCTCCGGCCGTGGCCGGGGCAGTGCAGTAGCAACAGCGGAGGTGTGGCTGACATATCAGAGTTAGAAGCCGCTCCGAGAGCTGCAAAGGCAGAAGCAGCAGCCGCGCGCTCACTACTCATCTCCTGTAGTGTCTCTCAGATTAATTTCCATAGCGTGGTATAACTGCTCACTTCTTTTGCCGGCTTTCCTCCATCACTAACCAAGTCCCATAGCTGTTTTCCTATGGCTTCCCAGGTAGCCACTTCAAACGCAAGCCCTGCACTGGGGATAAGTCCCTTCTCTCGGCTCCATTTCAATAAGCCTTCTAGAGTGGACTTGTCATATTTTATCCCTCTCATGGAGAGGATATGTTGGAGGAGTTTCACCACTGCTTGCTCATCTTTAGTAAGCTGGACCCAATTCCTCCCTGGCCGCCGCTTCTCGCGGATCCTGAGCCGCCTCTCGCGGCTCCTTAGCTGCCTCTTGTGGCTGCTTAAAGCGTGCTCTTTCTCACCTTCAGACACCGGGTCAGTGTCTGGATCAGTCTCGACCGGCTTTCCACTCGCGATTGCACCTCACCGAGTCCTCATAAGACTTGTGCCAATCTGAGGGTCCCTGTTTCGGGCGCCACTTGCGGGAGATATGGGCATGCACATGATCAATGTGATCAAGCAATGCCGATTTTATTGTAGTGAAGCAAGACTTTTATAATGTTGGTGAGAATCACATGATATGATCACATGACATAATTCTTTCTGATTGGACAGTTAGCTTTGCACATGCGCCTTAAGCTCTCTTCTGATTGGATGAAAACTGCCACATCGACATTGTACAAACTTCCTTCTCTGCCCAAACCCACACCCTGAAGTTGTTTAACTTCCTGTGTTCTTCCTCATTCTTTCCGGGTTATGTCCTTGCCGAAGCTGAGGCTTTACCAGTCTTGCTCATATGCAGGATTGCTCACATGTCCATTTTCTCGCAGGAAATCCTTTAGAACCCCACAACTACTTCTAGGACCTTTTTCAGTGCTTAATTGCTTAAGATTGTCACTGTGCTTTCACGTGGTTTTGATGCCACACTTTTCCCATGTTGTCTTAGATAGGTCGTTCTATACCTATGTGTTTCAGTTTCCCTACCTATAAAGTAAGTATCAGTTCTACAGATAGTGTTTACATCATTATCTTTATATAGTTTGTTGATTGAAGGGCTTATTTAATAGATTTCTAAAACCATATGTTAACAGATTAAAAAAAACCAACACACACGCCCCCTTCCCAATCATCAAAAAGCTTTTGCTTTTTTTTCTGAAGGTATTCAGATCTGTTTATTTAATAGTGGCCGATTTTGTACTTCATTTCCAGATTTTTTTGGTTAAAAATAATATTAAAAGAAACACTAATAAGTTGGTTCAATTTTATCTTTCAGTTGGGAATGTTGGTTTGGTTTGGTGGCTGGACCATTGCTTTTGGAACATTTGCTGATCTCTATAACAAAACAAATATTAAAATACATAGCAATATACAATGTAACAAAGGCCAAAAAAGTGACTGCTGAAAAAGAATTTTCTTACTGAACATGTATCCAGTCCTCCCCCATTATGTTTATTTTTAAGTAATTAATAAATAGTTCTCACTAATTCTAGTTTTTATTCCATCCACCTGTGCAGAGCAAAACTACCATGGAAGAGGGCACAATTTTATTCTGTGTTGGCTCATGTGTGTGCTGATTGTGTAGCTAGAAGTTAGTAATTTTGCTTTATGGTGCTGTATTTATTAGAGCTGGATTTTCAGATCCCAAGTTGCTTGCAAGCTGAGCAGTTAAAAAAAAAATAAATAGTAAAATTTGCGTGTAAGTAGCACAAACTTGATGTGAAATCTTCTGCGAGGAGAAAAATGCAGCATTGAAGCATAGGCTTTTTAAATGCTCTCGGGGCTAAATGTGGACCAAGATGCATTAGTTGTATTGAAGTAAACTATTTTGTGCCTTTAGGTCAGTGAAATTTTAGGCTGGTAAAACTGCAGTATATCACCAACTAAAGGAATTTATTTCATGTAAATCTGAGCAGTTATGACCTATGTACAAATTCTTTAAGAGAAAGAGACTATTATTGTACAAATTGTTTACAAATGAAATAATAAGTATGTCAGAGTCTTGAGGGAGAAGTAAAAGGGGTATGAGTTTTTGTTTTAAAACCCAAGAGTGAAAGAAAGAGGAAATATGACTGCAATAAGAAGTCAGTGGCAGATAAAGAACAGCAAGTAGCTTTTCAATATATTAGAAACAGAAGCAGCTTTATCCATGGTTTTGGCTCCTTGTTAGGCAGAGCTGTTTCTGTTGTCAGTTCTAGTGCAGAAAAGGTAGAAGAGTTCAATAACCATAACTCTTCTTTGTTTAGTTGAAAGCCAAATGATAGTCATAATATGTGATGATGACTAAAAATTTTCATTCCTGTGATCCCTGAGATTATTAACCATCCTCATTCATTAGATGTGTAATTGGGGAGCAAAAAAATGATAATTTGCAGGAAATTTTAAAAGGCTGATCTAGAAGTTCTCTGAGCTGTGTAATACCATTAATGCTAGTTTTAAAAGGGTCTTGAAACAGCGGGAGCGTTCTGGGAGAGTTCTGGAAGAGTTTGAGAACTACCATGTAAATACTTTTCAGGAAAATAATCTGGTAATTTAGCCTACTGTTAGTCCACACCGAAATAAGAGAATGATTGGCACAAGACTGTCTTAATGAAGAACTAAATGAAAGGAATATAATGCTAATTAGTGTGGTTTTGTGGAATGTAGGTGTAGTGAAACGTATATGTATATGTATTTTTATCAGAACAGAATCTGGTTTCATAAATACATCTATGAAATATACTGAAATTTCTGCAAGGCTTTTCATGTAAGTATTTTGAGTAATAAATAAACATGGCACAAATTAAATGGACCATGATACAGATAAATGACCACTTCCCTTGCAAATTATTTACTTATAGCAACATATGATGATTTCTGTTGCTTAAGAATCCTGCTTGCCCAGACTGTTCTGTGGATTCAGTGTAGCCTAGCAGACAGTTAAGGGATTAGCTAGTATGATAAGAAGGTAACAGCTAACCTTGAGTTACAAAGCAAAGAGATAACACGGACACCTTGGAGACTCCGTTATCTTTGGGAGAGCAACTATCTGGTGGAGACTGGCACTGTGAGTTGGGGCCCTGCCAGCTCGGCATTCCATTCAAAAGGTGAAAATTACATGACGAGAAAGACTGTGAGCCTTCCTCCAGAAGACCCCCAAAGACGACCACCAGGAGGCAATGCGCAGGCACAAAGATAACATAAACTGCTGATACTAACCTTTTGAACTAACTCCACCCGACTTATGCATAGGCATGTTTGTATTGTGTAACCCTGTGAATATGTATGTTTTAGTGTAGTAAATATCTGGCTACTTGCTGAGATGGTGTGCAAGCTTTGTGGAGAAATCCCCTTGCACCCCAGCCGGAATAAACATACCTGCTTTATAACTCTCTCCAAGTTGGAGAGTTTCTTTCTGCGCATCAACCAAAATCTCAGTAACTGGAACATCCTAAATCAGTAGCTCTTGATTAAGTAGATGTTTCTAGTGGGCTGTCCTGTTTTCAGCCAATATAGAGTTAACTTTCCTTGGGCTGAGAGGGAGCACAGCTAGAGGGCCGTTCCCGATCTGTCACTGGAGTATTTCATACCATGTGACGTCATGTTCAGTGTATATAGGCGGATGTGGGCTCTCTCTGGCATGCCATTTTTGGTTTTTCCGGGTCGTTTTTGTTTTTTCCGGGTCGGCGTGGTGGGACTTTTTTTTTCTGGTGCAGTCAGATTGCTGCTGTGGGGGGATGGGCTGTGTACCTGTCACGGTGCTTGGTAAGCCACTGCTGCATTTTACCCATTTTGGGTTCACATTTGTCAGTTGTTCCTTGTTACTATTAGTAAATACTTTTTCTTATATTCAACCTACGAATTTTCTTCTTTTTGTCCCTCCCCTATTTCACCGGGGAGGGGGGAGGTGAATAGCTGGCCACGTGGCGATTGGCTGCTGACTGGGTCCAAACCGCAACAGTTTTTGGCTCCCAATGTGAGGCTTCAGGGGGTTTTTTTTGAGATAACAACAAAACGGGTAAAAATGTTGATTGCTTGTCTCCTTAAGATCTTGTCACCTCATTTGCAATATGCGTTTCCCATGCTGTTGCTCACAGTCCGTGAGAGCTGGGTTAAGATTTTGTTTCTGCTGTACTATGTCATGCTCATCTATGACAGGGTGCAGTCATCGGCCCTGGGGCTATTTACAATTGTGCTTGAGAATTTCAGGAATTTCAAATATCCTTGGAATGTTGACATTAACATGGTCGTCTTACTGCTAGCAGCTAGTGTGGTTCAGGTTTTGTTCAGGGTTAAGCAACTATTTAAGAGTATCGCCTGGAGATCTACCCCAAGGTTGGAGAATTATGAGTGGCTGGGGGTGTGGAGTAGCATGGGCAAGTACCTAGGACAGTGGGCACCTCCAGTGTATTGGAACTTCACTGCTGCACAGGTGCAGAATCCTGAAGAAATAGAAAAATATTTGAAAAAAGTATGTTGTCAGCCAGGTAATTCCAGAGAGGCACAGCTCACTGCAACATGCTGGGGCCTAGCCCACTTTTACCGAGTGCTATTAAACACTGTTCAGCACCCTCAAGAGGAAGAGGAGGGCTCTGGATCTGGTAACAAAGTAATAGAAACTGCAGTCACTACAAGCCCGAGGACAGGCGCTGCAGCTGAACCAGAGAACCAACCCATGACGGCGTCAGTTGCTCCCATACAGAAGAAGAAATACACAAGAAAATCCACTCGCAGCGTACAGGGTGACGATGAACCAGGCCCATCACGCGAACAGGAGGCAGAGCCAGTGATAGTCACCCAATCCTTATCCCTGAATGAGTTGCGAGACATGCGAAAAGATTTCAGCTGCCATCCAGGTGAGCAACTCACAAAATCACAGAATAACAGAATCATCAAGGTTGGAAAAGACCTTGCAGATCATCTAGTCCAACCATTAACCTAACACTGTACTGGGTCTGGCTGAGCCGGAATTGGTTTTCCCCTGTAGCAGCCCTCATGGTGCTGTGTTTTATGTTGGGAGCTGGCAGGGTGTTGATAGCACACTGGTGTTGTGGCTACTGCTGAGTAGTGCTTACACAGCACCAAGGCTCTTTCCAACATTTTACCCCCGCAGTGGAACAGGGAGGGCAAGATCTTGGGAGGGGACACAACCAGGACAGCTGACCCGAACTGACCAAAAGGATATTCCAGACCATATGACGTCTGCTCAGTATAAAGCTGGGAAAAAGGAGGAAGGGGGTGGGGTCATCCATGGCCCTCCGAGGCAACCACTACGCGTATTGGAGCCCTGCTTCCTGAGAAGGCCCGACATCGCCTGTTCATGGGAAGTAGAGAATAAATGTGATTTATTTTGCTTCCGCACACAGACCTTGCTTTGCTTTGCTTTGCTTACATTAAAACTGCTTTTGTTTTACCCACAAGGGTTGTTTTTTTCCTATCTTATTTTCTTTCCCCCTCTTTGCCCTGTTGAGAAAACAAGGGGGGGGGGGGGGGGGAGTAATAGAGCGACTTGGTGGTTACCTGGCATTTAGCCAAGGTCAAACCACCACAGTCTTTTTTGGTGCCCAACATGGGGCACAACAATAACAGTTTTATATTAATTGTGCTATAGCTACAGCAGTTATTAAGCAACAAGCTCTTGTCCTGGTCACGGGTTTGTTGATTGTGCTGCTTATCTTTATTTTGCTAAGCTCGGGAACATGCTGGAAAAAATCAGGAACATCATGGGTGGTTTTATTCTGCAGGGTCCCAAGGTACTTATTCACCCTTATGTGAGCTGTTTGATACTGTTCATTAATGCTATTTGCCTCTTGTGGGTTGTGTGGAGCTCGGTATCTTTTTGATGTAAGAGAAGGCAAATTTTGGGTGAGCCAATACCAAAGTGTGCCCTGAGGCGGCCTGTCCCTGGGTGGCAGGGGGAGTGGAAGGATTTGGGCAGATTCCTAGGACGGTTATCACCTCCCGTAGCCTGGGATCTTACCCCTGAACAGGTAAGCAACCCCGCAAAATTGACACAACACCTGACAGAAGGGTGCCTTGTCTATCCCACTGAAAATCAGCAACTCCTAGCGCTGTACTGGGGCCTGGCCTGTGCTTATCGAGCTGCAGTTCAGTGCTCTCAAAGGACTGTGGTGGAAATGGGAACTCAAACAAAAACAATAACAGCAGAGATTGCCCCAGTAGTAAAAAAGAAACAGTGGACAAGGAGAACAACAGGTCCATACCCTCGATTAATAAGGGACGAGAAAGAAGAGGAAGAAGCGGGTCCTTCAGCAAAGGGGTCAGAAGAGGGAATAACAGAACTCAAACAGGAGGCAGAAACTACCCGGTCCCTGACGTCATCAGAACTGCGAGATCTGCGGAAAGACTATAGCCGCCAGCCGGGTGAGCGGATTGCTGCCTGGCTGCCTCGATGCTGGGATAATGGGGCTGATGCTCAACAGCTGGAAGGTAAGGAAGCCCAACAGCTGGGTTCCCTTGCTAGAGATCGAGGAATTGAAAGGGGAATTGGAAAAGAGACAGCAATTTGCAGTCTGTGGAGACGGCTCCTTTCAAGTGTTAGAGCAAGATATCCTTTCAAGGAAGATCTTACGGACAACTCCCCAGGGAAGTGGACTACTGCAGATGAAGGTGTCCAGTACCTGAGAGAATTAGCAGTGCTGGAAGTCATCTATAGTGATCCAGATAATGATGAAGCCCCTAAAAATCCAGAGGATGTCCTGTGCACACGGGCCATGTGGAGGAAGGTGATTAAAGGTGCGCCATCCTCGTATTCTGCCGGCTTGGCTGCGATGTACTACCCAGAAATGGATGTGGGAGAAGTACCAAGATGTACACCAACTGTGGAGGCAGTCTCTTCCTGGCTTCAGACCTTTGAAGAGAGTCTTGGTACCTCCTCATCTCTATGGGCGAGCGCCCTGGAAGTCAGGAGCACCCCAGGAAATCAGTTCTCTTCCACCCCAGTCAGAGGGAAAGGGAACCCCAGGCGCATGACACGTGGCGAACTTTGGTTCCTCCTGCGTGACCAGGGGGACGACATGAGGAAGTGGGATGGTCAACCCACCTTCAAATTGGAAGCTCGTGTATATGAATTGCGAGGAAAGACCCCTGCCAAGAAGAAGACATCCAAGAAGGTTGTTAATGTAGCTGGTGTAAAACCACAAGAAAGTAATCAGCGATCTCCCAGATACAGGAAGACTGAAATCACCTCCCTTGGCCCTGATGAAGGAATCTCCGGCCTGGCACGGCAAGGGTCAGACAGTGAATACTCCGACCAAGAACGGGAATAGAAGGCCCCTGCCTCCAGCCAGGAGGAAAGGGATGATCGGGTGTATTGGACAATGTGAATTCGATGGCCTGGCACATCAAATCCACAGAAGTACCAGGCTTTAATCGACACCGGGGCACAGTGTACATTAATGCCATCAAGTTATAGAGGGGCAGAACCTATCTGGATCTCAGGAGTGACAGGGGGATGTCAAGAACTGTCAGTACTGGAGGCCGAGGTTAGCTTGACTGGGGACAAGTGGGAAAAACATCCCATTGTATCTGGCCCAGAAGCCCCTTGTATCTTGGGCACTGACTACCTCAAGAGGGGGTATTTCAAAGACCCAAAAGGATACCAATGGGCTTTTGGTGTGGCCAGTGTGAACACAGAGAAGGTCAAACAGTTGTCTAATCTGCCTGGCCTCTCGGAAGATCCTTTTGTTGTAGGACTGTTGCGAGTTGAAGGACAACAGGTGCCAATTGCTACGAGGACTGTGCACCGACGGCAGTATCGCACAAACCGAGACTCTCTGGTTCCCATCCAAGAACTGATCCGTCAACTGGAGACCCAAGGTGTCATCAGTAAGACACATTCGCCTTTTAATAGCCCAATATGGCCGGTGCGAAAGTCTGACGGAGGGTGGAGGTTGACAGTAGACTATCGTGGCCTGCACGAAGTGACGCCACCACTGAGTGCTGCTGTACCAGATATGTTAGAGCTCCAATATGAACTGGAGTCAAAGGCAGCCAAGTGGTACGCCACAATCAACATTGCCAATGCATTCTTTTCAATTCCTTTGGCAGAAGAATGCAGGCCACAGTTTGCTTTCACGTGGAGGGGTGTCCAGTATACCTGGAATCGACTGCCCCAGGGGTGGAAGCACAGCCCCACTATTTTTCATGGACTGGAAGCAATACTTAAATGCGATCTCACAATTGCTGAACAGAGGGAAAGAATCATTTTTCCTTGACCTGCCATCTGTGCTGTTGCTAATACAGCCCAGAATATGGTTGGCCACCTTTGCCACAAGGGCACACTGCTGATTCACGATCAACTTGTCCTCCAGGACCCTAAGTCCTTTTCTGCAAATCAGGAAGAAAACAATTTATAGTCATCACATCATTGGCTGTAAACCAGTTTTTGCTTTAGTTACCTACGCACTGTTAGAGCTTATCAGAACTTTACAAATATGATCAGAGAGCAGCCTTGGTGTTTACTTCTTGGGTTGTGTTTTTTTTAAGAGTTTAGATTGCTCCGTTTCTTAAAACAGCAAGAGATATTAGCACCCACTAGGCCCATGGTTTTCAGAGAACAGAGACAGGACCTAATAGGAATCCAAAATTCACATATAGAAACACTAACAAGAAGGCATGTATCTTAAAAGACCAGGACCATAATATGTCTGCAATAGAAGCTGATGGTTTCTTAGCCTATTTAAGTCATGTGCAATGTTTGTCTGTGTCCTGGTTTAACCAGGATAGGGTTAAGTTTCCCCAGCAGTGGGGGGGGAGCTCTAGCCGGGTTATTCAGATACCATGCGGATGTCACATCCTGGCAGGTCACATTTTCCTGGCGGGAGCGCGGTGCACTCGTGGTTTTGTACATCGTGCTTCTCACTGCTGTATTTGGTAGCTATTTTGCTCTGTTCATTGCTATCACTATTACTGTTACTGTTATTGTTGTTGTTGGTTGTGTTGCTATTGCACTGTTGTATTAAACCTTTCCTTATTTCAGTCTTGGGGCTTTGTATTTCACTCCCTTTGTGGGGGAGGGGCAGCGGCCGCGTGGTCTCAGACCCCGGCAGGGGCTAAACCACCACAGTCTGCAACTTTAAAAGACAACTTTGATCCCTCAAACATTACCATAATTCTTTCTCCATGATTTTAGTTAAATGAGGAAAACCAGTGAATAACAAATAATACTCCTTCCTTTTCTTATTTTAGCCATTTCACTGAACTTCAAATAAACCCCAAAAGAATTCCTATTTACTAACTTCTGTACGGAATAGTTTCTGAACACTGTGCACAGATGATTATACAGACACAATACTTGGCATGACCCGTGAGTGTGGTGTGCCTGTGGGATGAGTGTGTGAGTGGTGTGTGTTTGCAGTGAGTCTCAAGCTGGACCAGCCGGTGAGTAGGGGATCTGTGGGGTGGGTAAAAGGGATCTGGGCAGCAGTACCGGACTGACAGAGGGGCCATGCTGATACTTGGGGTATCTGGGAATGTGTGTGTGCTTGTGAACCCTGAGAGTGTCATGTGTGTGCCTGCACTAGTGACCTTCTGCATCTGCTAGCCCAAGAGGAGGAGAGGACATGGCTGTTTGTGCTTGTGTGATGTAGGTCCTGCATGTGGATGTTGCTAACAACAGTGCCTTGTCTGTGGCAGCCTGTGTGACCACCCATGTCAGTGTCATCTGTGTGTGTGTCTGTGTGTCTCTCGCTCTCTCTCTGGGACATGTGCTCAGCTTCGCTACTGGTTGAACCTGCAACCAGGAAAGCGGCGGTCATGCCCCTCAGCCTGGGCAGAGACCCCAGATCCCCAGGGCACCAGGCTGGGCTCCAGTGGCTGGGCAGTAAGGTCCTGGGCTGGAGAGGCTGGGGGAGGCATCTGTTCTTAACATCCCTTAACATTGGTCTCCTCTATCATTCAGGGAAAACTATATGCTAGCTTACTGAGTTTGAAGATACTTCTCACCCACAGAGAGTGATGTTTTCTGAGTATATACAAGTATATACTTTAGGCACTTCCAGATCACTAGATTTACCTTTACCTACAGATCATCGAATCATAGAATATCTCGAGTTGGAAGGGACCCATAAGGATCTTTGAGTCCAACTCCCTGCTCCTCACAGGACTACCTAAAACTAAGGGAAAAATCTGCACATATATGCAGATAATCAATGCTCTAAACAAAACTAACTTCATAGGCTCTTGCCTTCTACATCCCTGAAAGTGGCAGCCGTCTGCTTCAGTGACTGAACAGTCTTCACAACTTGTTTGTAACCCTCCATGGGACATATCATCCCTCAGAGGAGAAAGAAATACATTTTACTATTGTCCTAGCAAAATGTTATATATCCACTGAATATTCATTGTCATACTGTACTCTACTACAATAATTAAGATTTG
This sequence comes from Strix aluco, assembly GCF_031877795.1. NCBI lineage: Eukaryota > Metazoa > Chordata > Aves > Strigiformes > Strigidae > Strix > Strix aluco. Next base: position 22,665,292 of record NC_133970.1, read on the forward strand.
TAGAAGCCTATAAGGCTTTAGATTGGAAAGCACCTCTGGAGGTCTTAAAGCAGAGCTAACTCCAAAGCTAGATCAGGTTGCTCAGGCCAAGTCCAGTCACATTTTGTCCATCTCCAAGGATGGAGATCCCACCATCCCTCCAGGCACCTGTCCCAGGGCTACACCGCTCTCAGGGAGAAGAACTTTTTCTTTATGTCCCATTTGAATGCGCCTTTGGTGCAACTTGTGCCCATTGGTGATTGTCCTTTAACTGCACCTCTGAGAGGAGTTTGTCTCTGTCTTCCCTACAACCCTCCTTCAGGTAGTGGATGACTGCAACCAGATCCCCCTCCCTCAGACTCTCCTTGTATGTCATGGGCTCCAGCCCCCACCGCTAGATTTCCTCAAATTTGTCAACGTCTCTTACCATTTTTGGAACTGGAGCCAGACAACAAACATGTCAACTGCAAATTCCTCAAGCAAGCTAAAGCCATCTTACTGTCTCAAAGTCCAGGGCTCAGTTGTAAGTGAAGATCATCTAGTCCAATCCCCCTACCCAAGCAAGGTCACCTAGAGCTAGTTACTCCGGGCCATGTCCAGTTAGGTTTTGATTATCTCTAAAGGTGGATAAGGAATTGGCTGGATGGCCACATCCAAAGAGTTACAGTCAACGGCTCAAAGTCCAAGTGGAAACCAGTAACGAGTGGTGTCCCTCTGTCCTGGTTTTGGCTGGGATAGAGCTAATTTTACTTCATAGGAGATAGAACACTGCTGTGTTTTGGATTCAGTATGGAATTTGGTATGAGGAGAATGTTGATAATACACTGATGTTTTCAGTTGTTGCTAAGAATTCAAGGACTTTTCAGCTTCCCATGTCCTGCTAGTGTTCAGGTGCACAAGAAGCTGGGAGGGAGCATAGCCAGAGCACCGGACCCAAATTGGCCAATGAAATATTCCATACTATATAATGTCATGCTTAGTATATAGATGAGGGTTGGCCAGGAAGCTTGCTCTCCTCTTCTGGGATTGTGGTTTCAAGATTTTCTCTCCTCTAGGATGGCTAGCTGGGAACAGGCTGGGCATCGGTCGGCGGGTGGTGAGCAATCGCATTGTGCATCACTCGTTTGTATATTCTATTATTACTATTATTATCATTATCACTTCAATTTTATTTTATTTCAATTATTAAATTGTTTTTATCTCAACCTACAAGTCTCCTTACCATTACCCCTCCAATTTTTCCCCCATCCCCTGGGGCAGGGGACGGTGAGCAAGCAGCTGTGTGGTGTTTGGCTGCCAGCCGGGTTTAAGCGACAACACCCTCAAGGGTCTGTACTGGGACCTGTACTATTTAATATCTTCATCAATGACACAGATAGTGGGTTTAGTGCACCCTCAGAAAATTTGCAGATGATACCGAGCTGAGCGGTGCAGCTGATAAGCTAGAGGGAAGGGATGCCATCCAGAGGGACCTTGAGAGACTTGAGGAGTGGGCCCATGTGAACCTCATGAAGCTCAACAAGGCCAAGTGCAAGGTCCTGCACCTAGGTTTGGAGCAATCCCCAATATCAATACAGGCTGGAGGATGAATGGATTGAGAGCAACCCTGCAGAAAAGGGCTTGCGGATAGTGGTGGATGAAAAATTCAACATGAGCCGGCAGTGTGCACTTGCAGCTCAGAAAGCCAACCGTATCCTGGGCTGAATCAAAATAAGCGTGTCCAGCAGGTCGAGGGAGGTGATTTTCCCCCTCTACTCCACTCTTGTTAAACCCCACCTGCAGTACTGCATCCAGCTCTGGGGCCACCAACACTTCATCCCTGGAAGTGTTCAAGGTCATGTTGGATGCAGCTTTGAGCAACCTGATCTAGTGAAAGATGTCCCTGCCCATGGCAGGGGGGTTGGACTAGATAATCTTTAAAGGTCCCTTCTGCCCCAGACCATTCTATGATTCTATGATGCTATGGAGACTCCACAACCTCTCGGGGAACCTGTTCAAGTGCTCAGTCACCCTCATGGTAAAAGAGTGTCCTCTTGCATTCAGACAGAACTTCCTGTGTTTCAATTTGTGCCCAGTGCCTCTTGTCTTGTCACTGGGCACCACTGAAAAGAGCCTGGCTCCATCATCTTCATTCCTGCCCATCAGGTATTTATACACATTAATGATAATAAGGCTCCCCATGAGTCTTATCTTCTCCAGGCTGAAGAGTCCCAGATCTCTCAGCCTCTCAGATGAGGGGAGAGCAGTGTCTATTGTCTACCTGGACTTTGGGAAGGCCTTTGACACTGTCTCCCATAAGATCCTCATAGAGAAGCTATTGTTGTATTGCCTGGATGAGCAGACAGTGAGGTGGATTGAAAACTGGCTGAATGGCTGGGCCCAGAGGGTGGTGATCAGTGGCACAAAGTCTAGTTGGAGGCCAGTCACTAGCGGTGTACCCCAGGGATCAATACTAGGTCCAGTTCTGTTTAACATCTTCATTAATGATGAAGAATGATGGGGCAGAGTGTACCCTAAGCAAGTTTGCTGATGACACAAAACTGGGAGGAGTGGCTGATATACCAGAAGGTCATGCTGCCATCCAGAGGAATCTTCACTTACTGGAGAAATGGGCTGTCAGGAACCTCATGCAGTTCAACAAGGGGAAGTGCAAAGTCCTGCACCTGGGGAGGAACAACCCCAGGCAACAGTATATGCTGGGGGGCTACCCAGCTGGAAAGCAGCTTTGCAGAAAAGGACCTGGGGGTCCTGGTGGACACCAAGTTGAAAATGATCCAGCAATGTGCCCTTGCTGCAAAGAAGGCTAATGGTATCCTGGGCTGCATTGGACAAAGGACTCAAAATCCAAAGTAGTAGTGGGGGTTCAGCACTTGGACAGGGACTTCTTTCCATGTCTAATGTTATGAACAAGGCTGACTATGAAGAAACGTTTTGTGAGAGGATTATGAATTAAACCTGGGAATTGTCCAGGAACATAGCTCTGCAAGCATAAAGAACAACAGCTCCTCCACTACCCCAAAAAGCCCCACCACACATAGTACTTTGGCAGTGTGTGGTGAAGTACTGTGTATGTACACAGTACTATTTTCATTAACAGAGGGTATGAAAGCAGCAACAAGTGATATGCAATATCATGGAGGGGGAGTGGGAGGAAAAAGAGGCAGATGGTAGTGAGAAGGAATTGGGTGTTAAGGAACACAGGTAATTTATTTCTAAAGCCAAAAAGGTATCATTCAAACAGGAAATTTGTCAGTATTGCAAGAAAAATTGAAGCAGGATGCTAGCAGAGCAAGCAGGTTTGTAGGTCACTAGGGTACAGTTAAGCAACATGACTATCTCCTAATGCTGAATAAAGAGCAGAGTGCCAGGACAGCTCCTAAGGGTGAAAAATATCTGCAAAGAACATAACTGTCACTGATAAATAGTTGACCATGGGCAAAAGAGGTAAAGTGAGCTCTAGAGGGGCAACAACAGAATATTAGTCAACACAAGGAGTCAGTATACAGCATTAACAGCCTATGTCCTTGGTGGGATAGCTCACATGACTGGGGTACTGCAATGGATGGTTACAAGCTATTCAGAAAAACAGAAAAGATAGAAGAGGAGGAGGGGTGAAGACAGCTCAACTCAAAGAAGCCTCAGGTCTGCAGGCCCTGATTCTCATAGGGGATTTCAGCCACCCTGATAGTTGCTGGGAAAGCAACATGGCAGTGCCCAAGCACTCTAAGAGATTTCTGGAGTTCATTGAGGACAACATCCTAATGAAAATGCTGGATGTGCTGCCTAGGGAGTGGCAGTCTTCTGGAACTACTGCTTACAAATAAAGAAAACTTGTTTGAGACATGACCATCAACGACAGCCTTGGCTGCAGTGACCACAAGATTATAGAATTTAACATCCTAAGGGGTATGAGGAAGACAGACCCTGGACTTTGGAAAAGTGAAAGTCAAGTTGATCAGGAAATTGCCAGGAGGCCGCCCATGGGAGTCTCACTTGGAGGGCAGAGGAGCTCAGGTATGCCAGGAGATTTTCAGAGACAACCTTCTTGATGCACAAAAGCAGTCCATCCCCCGAAGAAGGAAAAGAAGACATAACCTTTGAGAACTCTGTAACAGGTCCCGACAATCTCTTCAGAGCACAGAAGTATGGGAGACCTCGGCTGGTCCAAGGGATCAGAATGTAAGTTTGATATTGACCTTGAGCAGATAACCGTGTACCCTTAAGAGGCTTGAACGTCCCGAGAACAGCTGAGTAAACAAGAGTAATGAACTACCAGACCGGAACTGCCTGACCGCAAGGAAAGGAAGGTTATCGAGGTTGCAACAGAGAAGAGGTCATCCAATCATGAACTGTTAGTCTCTAATTAAACCAATCATATATGGACACATACTCTTAATAAAGTTATAAAAAGGCTTGTTAGAACAATAAAGTGGCCATTTTGCACAATTCAGTGTTTGTCGTGTCCGTCTCAACAGCGACAAATGGTGACCCAGACGTGATCCCAACACCGAGGAAATAAATAACTGCGGCGGGAAGAGCCGCGGAGATGGAGCCCAGTCAAGCGTAGCGGCGGGGAGAGCTGCATAGTCCGGACAACCTTTTGAAATATGACACCATGTAGGTGAGCGGCTGGGAACAAAGCGATGGGAGCTAGCCTCTCTAAGGAGGAGGGTATGATTATGACAATGTGGAAGTTGCTGCTTCAGCGGAGGGGAGTCAAAGTGGATGACGTAGTGCTCCGAAAAATGTTGCTGTGGAGCAAAAAGCAAGGATACACTTAATAAAGTTATAAAAAGGCTTGTGTCCTGGTTTAGCTAGGATAGGGTTAAGTTTCCCCAGCAGCGGGGGGGAAGCTCTAGCCGGGTAATTCATATACCATGCTGACGTCACATCCTGGCGCCATAGCGCGAGAAGATTTGGTGAGCGTGTGGGTTTGTACAACCGGTCCTCTAACTGCTGTATTGGTATATACCTTACTCTGTTCATTGTTATTACTGTTATTGTTATTGTTATTGTTATTGTTGCTGTTTGTTGTGTTGCTGTTGCACTGTTGTATTAAACCTCTTCTTATCTCAGCCCGGGGCTTTGTATTTAACTCCCTTTGTGGGGGAGGGGCAGCGGCCACGTGGTCTCGGACCCCGGCAGGGACTAAACCACCACAACTTTTTGTGCCCAACGTGGGGCACGAGAGGGCTGAGATAAGGACAAAAGGAGAAGGTGTGTTAGAGCAATCTGTTAGGTGTAATTTTTCTGGTTTTAGTTGTATTGTTTGATAAGGAACATTTGCAATGCTGGCCAACTTGCTTGTGTGGTGGGGCTGGATTAATCCTTATATCCCCTGTGTGTTCCCAGTGCTGGTGTTTGTTCTCGGTGGAAAATGTGTCAAGGGTCTTGTTTTGCTGTACTGGCTGCAGACTGCTTATAATATGCTTGTATCACTGCTTGTGGGGGTGAACCAGTATCTGTGTGCTGCCTGGGCTTTTGTTAGGGGGTCTCACCCCCTCTATGGGTGAGCCAGGGGAAGAGATTCTCTCAGTTTTTGAGAGTTTCAGCTATCCCTGGAGCACCCAGGCCAGTGTGCTTGTGGCACTGTGCTTTCTGAATGTCTGCCAGATCTTGTTTTGGGCCATGCGGTACTTCTCCAACAATAGCACCACCCGGAAACCTGCCCCAAGGGCAGATAGTTATAAATGGCAATGTGTGTGGGAAAAGATGGGCAAGTGCCTGAGTCAGTGGTCACCCCCAATGCTTTGGGATTTCACTCCCAAACAAATGGAGAGTCCTGATAAACCGGTGGAGTATTTGGAAAAGGTGTGCTGCCAATCTGACAAACCCCGGGAGACACAAATCCTTGCGATGTGCTGGGGGCTTGCCCATGCTTACCGTGTCATCTTTAACGCTGTTCACTGCCCCCAAGGGGGAGAAAGGGCTGCAGGATCTGAAAGCGAACCTACTGGTGCAGCAGCTGGGCCAGAGGGACAAGCAGTGCTAATACCAGTCGCCTCCACCAGCACAGCAGCTGAGCCACAGGGACAAGCAGTACCAATATCAGTCGCCCCGATACGGAAAACCAAATATACCAAAAAATCCCCTCGCAGTGTACAGGGTGATGATGAACCAGGCCCATTGCGAGAGCAGGAGGAAGAGCCGGAGGTAACCATCCGATCTCTATCCCTCAGTGAGTTGCGAGATATGTGGAAGGATTTTAGCCGCCTTCCAGGCAAGCAAATTTGCACCTGGCTGGTCCAGTGCTGGGATAATGGAGCTGCTGGTTTGGAATTGGAGGGGAGAGAGGCCAAGCAGCTGGGACGTTTAGCCAAGCAAGCTGGTATTCACAAGGTAATAGGGAAACAGGCTCAAACCCTCAGCCTTTGGAGGCGACTCCTGCTCGCTGTGAGGGAGAGGTACCCCTACAAGGATGATGCTCTATGTCGTTTAGGCAAGTGGACCGACATGGAGAAAGGCATTGAAAACCTCAGGGAATTGTCTGTGTTTGACATGATCTATGGTGATCTGAATGATGAGCAGTCACCAATGGATCCAGATCAGGTCCCTTGTACACAGCTGATGTGGCGGAAGTTCCTGCAAAGTGGACCAGAGGCACATTCCAAAGCATTAGCAGTAGTGTCCTGGTGGCGAGACACCCAGACTCAAACAGTGGACAAAGGGATTATCCAGCTCCGGCAATATGAGGGAAATCTCCCTTCCTTCCAACATGCTTTGGTTTCAGCTGTAGAGGAACTGTCTCAGAGGGTCCAGAAAATGGAAGAGGACATGTCCTACATTCCACCTGCACGGGCCAATGTCTCAGCTATTAGAAGCAGGCGCTTCCCCACCCAAGAGAAGGGCAGTGGAAGACACACACCACGGGGCACCCTGTGGTTCTTCCTCCGCGACCATGGGGAGAACATGAGAAGGAGGCATGGACAGCCCACTTCCGCCCTAGCTGCACAAGTACAGCAGCTGAAAGGGAAGACCACCATGAAAGGGGAGTCTTCCAAGAGAGACGCAGCTCCAGTGTCCAGTCGGAAATCCCCCAGACAGAATAGAATGGCCAACAGTATGCTTGACCCTCTTGAGGGGACCAGGAAATCATTCCTGCAGGAGTCACTCTTAGATCAAGTGAGTGATGGTGAGCAGGATTAGAGGGGCCCTGCCTCCAGCCAGGTGGAGGAAAGGGATAATCGGATTTACTGGAAGGTGTGGATCCGATGGCCTGGCACATCAGAACCACAAGAATATAAGGCCTTGGTAGACACTGGCGCACAGTGCACCATGATGCCATCAAGCCACAGTGGGGTCGAATCCATCTGCATCTCCGGAGTGACAGGGGGGTCCCAACAGCTGACCCTATTAGAAGCTGAAGTAAGCTTAACTGGGAAGGACTGGTATAAGCACCCCATTGTGACTGTCCCAGATGCCCCATGCATCCTAGGTATAGACTAACTCAGGAGAGGGTACTTTAAAGACCCAAAAGGGTACCGGTGGGCCTTTGGTATAGCTGCCCTGGAGGAGGTTGAGCAATTGTCCACTTTACCCGGCCTCTCAGAGGACCCCTTGGTGGTGGGGTTGCTTGAGGTTGAAGAGCAGCGAGTGCCAATTGCTACCAAGAGGGTGCACCGGCGGCAGTACCGCAATAACCGAGATTCCCTGGTCCCCATCCATCAGCTGATCCGTCGACTAGAAAGCCAGAAGGTGATCATCAAGACTCATTCACCCTTCAACAGCCCTATATGGCCAGTGAGAAAACCTAATGGCGAATGGAGACTGACCGTGGACTACCGTGGCCTGAATGAAGTCACGCCAGCGATGAGTGCTGCAGTGCCGGACATGCTAGAGCTCCAGCATGAGCTGGAGTCGAAGGCAGCCAAGTGGTACGCCACGATTGACATCGCTAACGCGTTCTTCTCCATTCCAATAGCACCAGAGTGCAGGCCACAGTTTGCGTTCACTTGGAGGGGTATCCAGTACACCTGGAATCGATTGCCCCAGGGGTGGAAACACAGCTCCACCATTTGCCATAGACTGGTCCATACTGCACTGGAGAAAGGTGGGGCTCCAGAACACCTGCAGTTCATTGATGATATCATTATATGGGGGGACACAGCTGAGGAAGTCTTTGAGAAAGGAAAGAAGGTAATTGAAATCCTCCTGAAGGCTGGTTTTGCCATCAAGCGACAGAAAGTTAAGGGGCCTGGAAGGGAGATTCAATTCCTAGGAATAAAATGGCAAGATGGGCGTCGCCACATCCCAATGGAGGTGATAAACAAGATAGCAGCCATGGCCCCACCAACCACCAAAAAAGAGACTCAATCTTTCCTGGGCGCTGTGGGGTTCTGGAGGATGCACATCCCAAACTACAGCCTGATTGTGAGCCCTCTCTACCACGTAACCCGCAAGAAGAACGATTTTAAATGAGGCCCAGAGCAACAACAAGCCTTTGAACAAATTAAGCAGGAGATTACCCAGGCAGTGGCCCTCGGGCCAGTCCGGACAGGGCAGGAGATTAAGAACGTGCTCTACACCGCAGCCGGGGAGAATGGTCCTTCCTGGAGCCTTTGGCAGAGAGCAGATGGGGAATCCCGAGACCGACCTCTAGGCTTTTGGAGCCGGGGATACAAAGGCTCTGAAGCTAACTATACCCTGACTGAGAAGGAGATACTGGCAGCATACGAAGGAGTTCGAGCTGCCTCAGAAGTGGTCGGCACTGAGACACAGCTCCTCCTGGCACCCCGACTGCCGGTGCTGGGATGGATGTTCAAAGGAAAGGCTCCCTCCACACATCATGCAACAGATGCCACGTGGAGTAAATGGGTTGCGTTGATAACACAACGGGCTTGAATAGGGAACCTTGACCACCCAGGAGTAGTGGAAATGATCATAAACTGGCCAGAGAGCAAAGATTCTGGGATGTCACCAGAACAAGAGGTGAAACGTGCTGAGGAGGCCCCACCATATAACGAGCTGCCAGAGGAGGAGAAGCGATATGCCCTGTTTACTGATGGGTCTTGTCGCATTGTGGGAAAACATCGACGATGAAAGGCTGCAGTGTGGCATCCCACACGAGAAACCACTGAAGCTGTTGAGGGACAAGGTGAATCGAGCCAGTTTGCAGAGGTGAAAGCCACCCAATTGGCTTTGGAGATTGCTGAGCGAGAAAAGTGGCCGAGGCTCTATCTCTACACTGACTCGTGGGTGGTGGCAAGTGCCCTGTGGATGTGGTTGCAGCAATGGAAACAGAACAACTGGCAACGCAAGGGCAGACCCGTCTGGGCTGCTGAAGTATGGCAGGATATTGCAGCCCGGGTGGAGAACCTCGTTGTGAAGGTGCGCCATGTGGACGCCCATATACCCAAGAGTCGGGCCACTGATGAACATCAACATAACCAGCAGGCGGACCAAGCTGCTAAGATCGACGTGGCTCAGGTGGACTTGGACTGGCAGCGTAAAGGTGAACTGTTCATAGCCCGGTGGGCCCATGAGACCTCGGGCCACCAAGGCAGAGATGCAACATACAGGTGGGCTCGAGATCGAGGGGTGGACCTCACCATTGACACCATTACAGAGATCATCCACAGATGTGAGACGTGTGCTGCAATCAAACAAGCCAAACGGGTGAAGCCCCAGCGGAATGGAAATCGATGGATGAAATATAAGTATGGAGAGGCCTGGCAGATCGACTACATCACACTGCCACAGACCCACCAAGGCAAGTGCCACATGCTCACAATGGTGGAAGCAACCACTGGATGGCTCGAAACTTATCCAGTGTCCCACGCCACCGCACGGAACACCATCCTGGGCCTTGAAGACCGAGTCCTGTGGCGACACGGCACCCCAGAGAGGATTGAGTCGGACAATGGGACTCACTTCCGAAATAACCTCATAGATGCCTGGGCAGAAGAACACGGCATCGAGTGGGTCTACCACATCCCCTACCACGCACCAGCCTCCGGGAAGATCGAGCGCTACAATGGACTGTTAAAAACTACATTGAGAGCAATGGGGGGTGGAACCTTCAAACACTGGGACACACATCTGACAAAGGCCACTTGGTTAGTGAACACAAGAGGATCTGCCAATCGAGCTGGCCCGGCTCAGTCAAAACTTCCACGTGTTGTGGACGGGGATAAAGTCCCTGTGGTGCGCATGAGGGATCTGCTGGGAAAAATGGTCTGGGTTACTCCTGCACCAGGCAAAGACAAACCCATCCACGGGATTGCTTTTGCTCAAGGTCCTGGGTGCACCTGGTGGGTGATGCAGAAGGATGGAGAGGTCCGATGCGTACCACAAGGGGACTTGATTGTGGGTGAAAACACACCGTGAGTTATACTGTGCTTTTGTTAATTTTTCTTTGTTAATGCTAATTGCTAAGTGGCAGCTGGATGTGATGCACATGGTATAGACTAAAGGGGTGGATTATGTCCTGGTTTAGCTAGGATAGGGTTAAGTTTCCCCAGCAGTGGGGGGGAAGCTCTAGCCGGGTTATTCATATACCATGCTGACGTCACTTCCTGGCGCCATAGCACGAGAAGATTCGGTGAGCGCGTGGGTTTGTACAACCGGTCCTTTCACTGCTCTATCGGTATATACCTTGCTCTGTTCATTGTTATTACTGTTATTGTTATTGTTGTTGTTTGTTGTGTTGCTGTTGCACTGTTGTATTAAACCTCTCCTTATCTCAGCCCCGGGGCTTTGTATTTAACTCCCTTTGTGGGGGAGGGGCAGCAGCCGCGTGGTCTCGGACCCCGGCAGGGACTAAACCACCACAGCTTGTTAGAAGAATAAAGTAGCCATTTTGCACAATTCGGTGTTTGTCGTGTCCGACTCAACAGCGACACAGAAGTACAGCTAGAAGTTAAGGCATGTCCACAATACTAAAAATATATAATAAAGGTAGGGAATTTAAGAAATTTTAAAGCAGATTTCTGATGTATGTGATAAACTCTGGTTTTATCTAGTGAAATGAAATCAACATAGATAGAAATAGAACAAACTGCTTATAACTTTGACAAGTAGAAAAGCTCACTGCCCCTCAGGAGAGTTTGGGAGAGGCTCTTAACTAATTCTGGTTTTATCCCCCACCACAATTATTTACACTTTTATCCCCCCCTGTAATTACTTACACTTTGTAGAAAAATAAGGACATTTTGGCATGAGTGCTAACCCAAGGGGGCACACCTATACAAAACCAGGTAAGGCAGACAGTGCATAGAAAGACTGTCCCCAGAAGCAGGGAGGCAAAAAGGTAGAGAGAATAATTACTGCATTTACTCACGTTTGTTTTTCCAGTGGAATAGTTGGGTCTACTGTGTCCCTCAAGCTGCCACAAAGTTCCAGAGTGCTGTGATTAATTAGTTTAAAGCCTCCTCCAGATGCTCGTAGCTGCCAGTGCTGGTCATTTGAGGGTGAAGGTGCTTGCTGTTTCTCATTTCCATTAAACTGGACTGCAAGATACACAGCTAGTTACCTCTCCAAACAAGCGAGCTTCACAACAAACTACATATCTGCAGCACTTCAGAGGAGCTTTACACTTCCCAGGGAGGATAAAAAAGCATTTGCTAGTATGAGACAGGGATTTATTTACAAAAAGTTCTAAATCACCTAAGGATAATTTTAATTGAGCACAATACAGCCCTAAAAGTCTCTCCCTCTTACTACTTGATAACCTAATCCACATTGTTTTCAAAACCTAGTAAAATGATCAGTGCTCATTTTAACACTTTGATAGTGTCTTCCCCATAAGGTACAATTGATGGAGTACCTCTTATAGTAACAGAGAGATTTTCAGTCATTTCATGTGCTGTAATTAAGAGGAGGGAGAGGTAAGAGTAGCAAGAATTCAACTTCACTCAGCATAAGTGTGATCATTTGAATGGCAATGTGTATGCAAATGCAAACAGTCAAAACACCTGTCTGTCCACACCAGAAGTACTGGCAGGCAGTAATTATTAAAAAAACAGTTGGCATGAGGCTGTCATGTTGAAATAATAGGGGACATAAAACGATGAAAATGGAAAATGGAAAATGCTATTTGCCAGTTTCTCTCACAAGATTCCAGCTAAAGCAGTATGTCTTATTATGCAAAGTTATAATTTGCGCGCATTACAACAAAGCACATATTGATGAAGTCTGCATCCTAATGTCTATAAAACTTACAGTTAGAATCTTCAAAACTATAATTTCAACAGAACAGAGAGAACATTGGCAGAAGCAATCAGAGGAGCACTGCTATCCACACACTCTCTTTGACTCCTCTCTCAGGTGGTTTTCAACTTTGCTTCCTGAACAACAAAAAAATTATAATGTTCTCAACCTGAAGATACCTCCCATTTTCCCAGCTGAAAGTGAATTCTTATTGGTTTTCAGGTTATCTAGCGGGGAGTGTGCAGAATAAACTCCACATATTAAATGAAGGCAAAATATTTCAACACACACACTGAGCAGTCACCTCCTGCACATTTCAGCAGCAACATTACAGAAAGCTATATGGGAAAACTTACAGAGCATCTTTATACCAGCATATCTGGTATCTCTCTCATGCATCCAGAGCTCACAGGCAGTTAGGCATGCAGGTTATACTACTTTCCATATTCAAAATCTTGCTATGGGCAAAGAAAAATACCTCGTATGTAAAGTTCATTTTTTATCTAATTAAAGCATTTTCAGTGTAATCAGGAACTAAACATTAGTCTAGCCATAGTGTTGTCCCAAAAATTGGGGGTTTGTCACTCGATGTGCAGACGCCCATTTCACACACAGGATGGAGGTATTTTCCTTTATTATGTGGATACGCATGAACAGGTGCCTGTCCCAAGACAGCACACCGTGGTCCCAAAAACTACGACTATTTATACACACAATCTATACATATTCAAGACACTGTTACATATCTACTAAGTGATTGGTCATAATCTCTACACTTAGCATGTAAATTAGCACACATGCCTAGTTTGCCCTCTCCACCTACTTCTTTTGAGTCTGGGGTGTAATTAGAGTCAGTGGTCCATGAGTCAGTGGTCGCAATCTCCCCCTGCGGGAATTACCTTCTACCTAGTTTCCTCATAATTTGTCAGACATAGGCAGGTCATCGTAGCTCGTTGTCTCTACTTCCCATTAATCCTACATAGGCTTCTACTTTTTGACATGCATATACAATAGCGGATTGTTTCAAGGTTAATCATTTGTTTCTACCATTATCCTAACAGCTACTCATTTGGTTCTACAGTGTTCCTTACAAAACTGACCTCTAACCTTTCAACATTTCTTTTAATAATCCAATGTCAATAGTGATTGTAACACCCACTATCTAAACACAAAGCAAATGTCATTAAGAATACTACAGTTAAAATTTTTTTACTACAGAAAATTGTCCTGATATTTACCCCTTTTTATCTCTGGTGTTATACTGCTCACCCTTCCACTGTTCCTCTGGGTCCTAAAGCTGATGGTGCCCATCTTCTTTAGAGGAAAAATAAAAGGGGGGGGTGGGGGGTGGCTAAAGTGAGTTCCAAGTTCTCCGGGACTGTGATATTAATGGTAGGGGTTTCTTCCTCCTCACTAGGGTCCACTTGGACCAATTTTATTGGTTTTCTAATATGTTTTATACCTTGTTCTTTCTTCATTGGTCTGTAGCTCCACATTGCATCCAACTTTACTATATATGGTGTGTTCAATATATGTTGGATGATACATTGTCCTTTTTGTTACCTCTAAAAATGTTTTTGCCCGTCTCTTAAGTTCATATTGCTATCTACAACTCACTAGTGCTCAGTTACTGATAGCTCTTGACCTTTGCTATCATTTTACAGTCTCATTCTACACAGTAAAACTACTCCTTAGTAGGAGTATCCGGAAACCAGGAAGTTAGCCATTTACATACTTCTTGAAATCCCAAGGAGGTATCATCTTTTTGTATTTCATGGAAGACTCTGGTATGTTTCCAGATCTCCTTAAGATCTGTGGTGATCCACCCTGATTGGTCTACGTATACACAACAACTGGTGTTTACCACTGTACAAACACCGCCTTGAGCTACTAATAGCACGTGGAGGGCAATTAGATTCTGAATTGTAATTTTGCTAATTTGGGAAACCTCTTCCTCTAAGGCCATAATTGCATCCATAGTCTTGTTTTCAATGATCTCCATTTCTGCCGATATATTTACTATAGCTTTCTCCTAACCAAGGTATGAACCATCTCACAAAAGAATAATAAGAGGTAGGTCATACTACCAATGGATTACTTCTTTTGTGGACCTTCATGTAGGATCTTACCCACATATCCTTTCCTAATCTTTTGGTAACTGTCACTTTAGGAACCAGTGCACCTAGGGTACATGTTCCAGCCCAATTAGGACGTGAGGTTTTTTGGCCATTATGACCACATAACCAATACCATCCAGTTCCTCTGGGTGTAGACCAATATCCACTTGGCTTAATCCTTTTATGCAGTTGCATAAACCAGCTACAATATGGGTAATGCCCCACTGACACATTCCCAGGTGTTAAGGTCCACATCCCAATCCTAGGAATCTACATCCTCTAAATTTGGAAAATCTGGCCTAATCCATAAATTATTCCAGAATATATTAAATGGGACACGTACCCCCATAATGGAGAATCCTTTCTTGGAATGTTCAGGGAAATGAGTGCAGGCCCAACAGTCGGTTTTATTCACTGCCCTCACTGTCCTTTGGATCACAGCGAAATGAACATTCTGGTTCCAGGGATTGTGGGAGGCATCGGCCTGTCAGCCCTGCACAGCCTCTGAATCAACAGCTAGGCTTTGATGAGAAACAGGCCTTGGGAGAAAGATAAGAAACTGCTGAGTTGTGCCAAGGTGGCAGGGAAAAACAACAGACAGCTGCAACACTGAACTGTGGAAAAGTACTGAACTGTGAGAAGTTACCACCACGTGAACAGCGCGTGAACGAGAAGTTGATTGGTCTGCACAGTGCATGTTAGAGTGGTCTTATGCTGATAGGAGAAAAGGTTGATAACTGTCTAATTGCTGATTTGCTAATTATGAAGTAAGAGCTTTGGCGAGAGCATAAGCATGTACTATTGGAAAAATAAACGGCTTTGCTAGATATAACTCTCATAGAGTTGTGCAGGTCCAATATCCTCCCGCAACAAGGGATCTTGATGGGCTAATGTCAACATCCAACTTATGCCAATACACATACATATTACCCACACTAGGATTAAAGAGTTCATGTCTGCGAAGAATTCTAAAAAGTATTATTAAGCCAAGCACAATTAAAGATACTAAACACAGATACACCTGCACGCAATCCAATTCAAAATATGATTCAAATGAGTCCCAAGTGCAATTCATACACTTTTTCTCCAAATCCTTAGCTTTAAAGAATTATTTTCCTGTGTTTGTACCTCCCAACTGTCAGGTGTAGGCCCCTTCTTTACCCGTGTGTAGTGTATCCAAGGTTTGACTCCATCCAGCTTCACATCAATATATGTTGTCGGGAGGACTTGGAACAGTCCCTTCCACCTTTCTTTCAGAGGTTCATCATTCCAAGTTTTCAGGCAAACCCAATCTCCTGGTTGATAAGGGTGGACCGCTGTGTCTAATTTGCTCAGTGTCCTCTGATGCAAATA
Source organism: Strix aluco (assembly GCF_031877795.1). NCBI lineage: Eukaryota > Metazoa > Chordata > Aves > Strigiformes > Strigidae > Strix > Strix aluco. Next base: position 22,680,888 of record NC_133970.1, read on the forward strand.
CCTGTTAAGAGAAGAAAGAAATTTTCCCAAAGATATTGCATATTCTTTTATATTTTGTCTCCCTATTATTTCTTCATTTCCTGGCTCTCGAGACAGGGTCTGATACAATTGCCCATATAATATCTCAAAAGGACTAACCTTCTCCTTTGACTTTGGTGTTATCCTTGCCCTTAATAATGCTAGTGGGAGAATGCCTGGCCATTTTAATTGAGTTTCTTGACAAATTTTACTCATCTGTCTTTTTAAGGTCTGATTCATTCTTTCCACTTGCCCGCTTGATTGTGGCTTCCAAGGGGTGTGTAAATTCCACCTTATTCCCAAACTTCTTACTAAAGACTGAATTACCTTTGTTACAAAATGAGGCCCTCTATCAGACGATATTCCCATCGGTATTCCAGATCTAGGTATTATCTCTTTCAACAGTACCTTAATCACTTCTCAAGCCTGGTTGGTATGACAAGGGAAAGCTTCAGGCCAACCTGAAAAAGTATCAGTTAATACCAACAAGTACCGATACCCATTTTGCCTGGGAAGTTCAGAAAAATCTATCTGCCAATAATCTCCAGGTGTGTGTCCTTTCTTTATTCTTCCTGGTGGAGACCTGGATTTATTTTGTGGATTGTTTTTCTGACATATTTTACACTTGTTAACAATGCTCTTTGCTATACCAGTCATTCCTATGCCTAGAGCATAGTTCTTCATGTTGTCCACTAATGCTTCCATTCCCCAATGGGTTTCTTTATGTGATTTTTCTAACAGTTCTCTCATTAGACTTTCAGGGAGTATCACACGCTGGTCTTCAGTCACCCACACACCATCCTTGCTCTTTTCTGCATTTAATCAGTTGCTCATGTCTTTCTGTATACTGTGGGGGCTGGACCAAATTTTGATACACTTCAGGCCACAAGCCGAGTATTTCTTCTTCTGCTGCTCATTTTACAGCCATATCTGCTTTGCGATTTCCCACAGCTACAAAAGTATCTCCAATCTGGTGGGCCTTACAGTGCATGATTCCTACTTGTTTTGGTAAATTCACAGCTTCGAGTAATTTTATTATCAGATTCTCATAGGAGTTCCTTGTGCTGATAAAAGGCCTCTTTCTTTCCATAATGCCCCGTGTGCATGGACCACTCCAAAAGCATATTTAGAATCAGTCCAGATATTAACAGTTTTATCAGCTGAATTTTCCAAAGCTCTCGTTAAGGCTATTAATTCTGCCTTTTGAGCAGAGGTGCTAGCTGGTAGTGCACCTGCTTCTAATGTTTCATTTTCTGTTACCACAGCATATCCCGCCTTTCTCTTTCCATGATCCACAAAACTACTCCCAGCAAAAAAAGAAAAAAGATTTATACTCTACTTCCCATTAAGAGGTGATGTCGGGCCTTCTCAGGAAGCAGGGCTCCGATACGCGCAGTGGTTGCCTTGGAGGACCAAGGGTGACCTTGCAGCTTTCCACTTTCGATGGTTTCCTACCACACAACAGGATCCATCAGTAAACAGAGCATAACGCCTTTCATCTTCTGGTAACTCGTTATATGGCGGTGCCTCTTGGGCATGAGCCACCTCCTCAGGCAGTGCTCCAAAATCTCTACCTTCTGGCCAGTCCATGATCTCTTCCAGGATCCCTGGACGGTTGGGTTTTCCCAGTCGAGCTCGTTGCGTGATTAACGCTACCCATTTACTCCAGGTAGCACTGGTTGCATGGTGCGTAGAAGGGATGTTTCCTTTGAACATCCAATGTAATACAGGCAATCGCGGTGCCAAGAGGAGCTGTGCTTCTGTACCAACAACTTCTGAAGCGGCTCGAATCCCCTCATATGCTGCCAATATCTCCTTTTCAGTTGGAGTGTAGTGGGCTTCTGATCCTTGATATCCCCGGCTCCAAAATCCTAATGGTCGACCCCGAGTTTCACCTGGTATCTTCTGCCAGAGGCTCCATGTGAGGCCATGCTCCCCAGTTGATGTGTAAAGTACATTTTGCACAGCTGGTCCTGTCCGAACAGGCCCAAGAGCTACCGCCCGAGATATCTCCTGTTTGATGTGCTCAAAGGCTTGTTGTTGCTCAAGCCCCCACTCAAAATGGTTCTTCTTTCGGGTTACTTGATAGAGAGGGCTCACCAGCTGACTGTAACCTGGAATGTGCATCCTCCAAAATCCCACAAGTCCTAAGAAAGCTTGTGTTTCCTTCTTGTTGGTCGGTGGAGACATAGTTGCTATCTTGTTGACAACATCCATAGGCACATGATGGCGTCCATCTTGCCATTTTATTCCCAAGAACTGAATCTCCTGTGCTGGTCCCTTGACCTTGCTTTTCTTTATGGCAAACCCAGCTCTCAGAAGAATCTCAATTACTTTTTGTCCTTTCTTGAACACTTCTTCTGCCTTGTTGCCCCACACAATGATGTCATCGATGTACTGTAGATGTTCAGGGGCATCACCCGTTTCCAGTGCAGTTTGAATTAGTCCATGAAAAATAGTGGGGCTGTGCTTCCACCCCTGGGGCAGTCGATTCCAGGTATATTGGACACCCCTCCACGTGAAAGCAAACTGTGGCCTGCACTCTTCTGCCAAAGGAATTGAAAAGAATGCATTGGCAATGACGATTGTGGCGTACCACTTGGCTGCCTTTGACTCCAGTTCATACTGGAGCTCTAACATATCTGGTACAGCAGCACTCAGTGGTGGCGTCACTTTGTTCAGGCCACGATAGTCTACTGTTAACCTCCACCCTCCGTCAGACTTTCGCACCGGCCATATTGGGCTATTAAAAGGCGAATGTGTCTTACTGATGACACCTTGGCTCTCCAGTTGACGGATTAGTTCTTGGATGGGAGCCAGAGAGTCTCGGTTTGTGCGATACTGCCGTCGGTGCACGGTCCTCATAGCAATTGGCACCTGTTGTTCTTCAACTCACAACAGTCCTACAACAAAAGGATCTTCTGAGAGGCCAGGCAGATTAGACAACTGTTTGACCTTCTCTGTGTTCACACTGGCCACACCAAAAGCCCATTGGTATCCTTTTGGGTCTTTGAAATACCCCCTCTTGAGGTAGTCAGTGCCCAAGATACAAGGGGCTTCTGGGCCAGTTACAATGGGATGTTTTTCCCACTTGTCCCCGGTCAAGCTAACCTCGGCCTCCAGTACTGACAGTTCTTGACATCCCCCTGTCACTCCTGAGATCCAGATAGGTTCTGCCCCTCTATAACTTGATGGCATTAATGTACACTGTGCCCCGGTGTCGATTAAAGCCTGGTACTTCTGTGGATTTGATGTGCCAGGCCATCGAATCCACACTGTCCAATACACCCGATCATCCCTTTCCTCCTCCTGGCTGGAGGCAGGGGCCCTCTATTCCTGTTCTTGGTCAGAGTATTCACTGTCTGACCCTTGCCGTGCCAGGCCGGAGACTCCTTCATCAGGGCCAAGGGAGGTGATCTCATGTTTTGCTGATCAGGGATATCAATTAAACTCAGACACCAGAGTGAAAAGAGCAGGTGTATTTACTAGAAATAACTAAATAATATAACAGAATAATACAGAAAACATACAGTAAGAAAAGACAAAGTAGTGCGCTTAAACAAATAGGAAAATACAGGGTAATGCATCAAATCATTACTACGAGAGAGAGAATAGTGATTAAGAAAAATACATCACCACTTGCATACATTACCATCATCCAGACCCGCAGTGGCTGGGCAGCCCCGGTTACAGCGAGGATTTGGAGAGCCTGTCCCGGCAAGTGGGAAATCCTACGCGGTGCGTCCACCCGTAGGTGAGGCTTCCAAAGTCGCTGTGAGCGGGACCAGCCTTATATACCTGAAATCAGTAAGCCAGAATAGCTGGCACCTTTTGTTTTAAGCGGAAATATCTGGAGTCAGTCTCACGTTAGATTTTTCCAGAGCCTGGCCGGGGCTCAGGGAAAAAACTAAGGGAGTTTTCCCAGCTTATCTAGGTGATTTATGAGCAAGGTCACACACCAGGTCACAGGGCTAGACAATTGTCTTTGTGGCCCTGTTATTGTGGTCTTGTTACCTTGTTTACACACACAAAGAAGGATACATGTTTTATGATGTTTAAGTTACATTTCCTATACATATTTCACTAATGACTACATACGGAGTTAGCAATTTCGGTTCAAGACCTATTGTTCAGGTTTCAATATTCCCACCTTTTACATCCAGACAGGTGGTTTGTTATAATTTTAGTACAATACCTATTGATACAATGCTTGTCAATTATAAAACATACAGGATTCATCTATAGGTCAACTCTGGCTTGGGCTTATTGTCCAAGCCTTAGCACTTCATCTCAGTCTTCCTGTATCTGGGAGATCACTGATTACTTTCTTGCGGTTTCACACCAGCTACATTAACAACCTTCTTGGATGTCTTCTTCTTGGCAGGGGTCTTTCCTCACAATTCATGTACACGAGCTTCCAACTTGAAGGTGGGTTGACCATCCCACTTCCTCATGTCCTCCCCCTGGTCACGCAGGAAGAACCAAAGTTCGCCACGTGTCATGCGCCTGGGGTTCCCTTTCCCTCTGACTGGGGTGGAAGAGAACTGATTTTTTGGGGTGCTCCTGACATCTAAGGCACTCGCCCGTAGAGATGAGGAGGTACCAAGACTCTCTTCAAAGTTCTGAAGCCAGGAAGAGACTGCCTCCACAGTTGGTGTACATCTTAGTCCTTCTCCCTCATCCATTTCTGGATAGTACATCGCAGCCAAGCCGGCAGAATACGAGGATGGCGCACCTTTAATCACCTTCCTCCACATGGCCCGTGTGCACAGGACATCCTCTGGATTTTTAGGGGCTTCATCATTATCTGGATCACTATAGATGACTTCCAGCACTGCTAATTCTCTCAGGTACTGGACACCTTCATCCGCAGTAGTCCACTTCCCTGGGGAGTTGTCCGTAAGATCTTCCTTGAAAGGATATCTTGCTCTAACACTTGAAAGGAGCCATCTCCACAGACTGCAAATTGCTGTTTCTTTTCCAATTCCCCTTTCAATTCCTCGATTTCTAGCAAGGGAACCCAGCTGTTGGGCTTCCTTACCTTCCAGCTGCTGAGCATCAGCCCCATTATCCCAGCATGAAAGCAGCCAGGCAGCAATCCGCTCACCCGGCTGGCGGCTATAGTCTTTCCGCAGATCTCGCAGTTCTGATGACGTCAGGGACCGGGTAGTTTCTGCCTCCTGTTTGAGTTCTGTTATTCCCTCTTCTGACCCCTTTGCTGAAGGACCCGCTTCTTCCTCTTCTTTCTCGTCCCTTATTAATCGAGGGTATGGACCTGTTGTTCTCCTTGTCCACTGTTTCTTTTTTACTACTGGGGCAATCTCTGCTGTTATTGTTTTTGTTTGAGTTCCCATTTCCACCACAGTCCTTTGAGAGCACTGAACTGCAGCTCGATAAGCACAGGCCAGGCCCCAGTACAGCGCTAGGAGTTGCTGATTTTCAGTGGGATAGACAAGGCACCCTTCTATCAGGTGTTGTGTCAATTTTGCGGGGTTGCTTACCTGTTCAGGGGTAAGATCCCAGGCTACAGGAGGTGATAACCATCCTAGGAATCTGCCCAAATCCTTTCACTCCCCCTGCCACCCAGGGACAGGCCGCCTCAGGGCACATTTTGGTATTCTCTCACCCAAAATTTCCCTTCTCTTATACCAAAAACCTACCGAGCTCCACACAGCCCACAATAGGCGAATAGCATTAATGAACAATATCAAAGAGCTAACATAAGGATGAATAAGTACTTCGGGAGCCTGCAGAATAAAACCACTCATGATGTTCCCAGTTTCTTCCAGCATGTTCCCGAGCTTAGCAAAATAAAGATAAGCAGAGCAATAAACAAACACGTGACCAGCACAAGAGCTTGTCGCTTAATAACGGCTATAGCTATAGCACAATGAATATAAAATTGCTGTTGTCACAGCCCCACGTTGGGCACCAAAAAAGACTGTGGTGGTTTGACCTTGGCTAAATGCCAGGTACCCACCAAGTCACTCTATCACTTCCCCCCCCACTTCCCCTTTTTTCTCAACAGGGCAAAGAGGGGAAAGAAAATAACCAACCCTTGTGGGTAAAACAAAAGCAGTTTTAATATAAGCAAAGCAAAGCAAGGTCTGTGTGCGGAAGCAAAATAAATCACATTTATTCTCTACTTCCCATGAACAGGCGATGTCGGGCCTTCTCAGGAAGCAGGGCTCCGATACGCGTAGTGGTTGCCTCGGAGGACCAAGGGTGACCCCACCCCCTTCCTCCTTTCTCCCAGCTTTATACTGAGCAGACGTCATATGGTCTGGAATATCCCTTTGGTCAGTTCGGGTCAGCTGTCCTGGTTGTGTCCCCTCCCAAGATCTTGCCCACCCCGTCCCACTGTGGGGGGGAAATGTCAGAAAGAGCCTTGGTGCTGTGTAAGCACTACTCAGCAGTAGCCACACCACCAGTGTGCTATCAACACCCTGCCAGCTCCCAACATAAAACACAGCACCATGAGGGCTGCTACAGGGGAAAACCAATTCCGGCTCAGCCAGACCCAGTACAACCAAGAATACATGGAGCATCTAGGCCAGTCACAACAGGTTGTTTTTCCCACTCTTTTCCACTTAGGCTCATCTCGGCCTCCAACACAGGCAACTGTTGAGACCCCCCTGTCACTCCTGAAATACAAATGGGTTCTGCCCCTTTAACATTTGACGGCATTAGGGTGCATTGAGCTCCAGTGTCCACTAGAACCTTATACTACTGGGGGTCAGACGTGCCAGGCCATCGAATCCACACGGGCCAATAAACTTGATTGTCCCTGTCCTCCGCCTGGCTGGAGGCAGGGCCCTTCTAATGTTGGTCATAATACCCGCTAACGACAAATGGGTTAGTGTGGTGTGCATGGATTTCAGCCTCATCTTGATCACTCACTTCTTGTGAATACAAGTCAGAAGTTCTTCTCATAGGATCATGAGCAAAGTCGACCTTTCTGCTCTGCTTGGGCACTTGATTACTGGAAACCGGAGCAGCATTTCTCCTAGAAGAACCCTGTTTTGTACTTGTTTCTCCTTCCATCTCACATACCCACTCTTCTAGGAGGTAGATAGGTTTTCCATCCCATTTCTTCCTGTCTTCTCCATAGTCATGCAGGCGATGCCACAGGTTCTCCCATGGTGTATACCGGTTTCCTCGAGTAGAGAAACGACTGCTCCTAATAGCAGAGATTGTAGTCTGTGCAGGTGGGGAGTAGGACATGTCCTCTTTGAATTGCTGGAATTCTTGAGATAATTTCTCCACAGCCGCGACGAGGGAGGAAGAGTGACTTTCTTCATATCGTCGTAGTCGGTGAGACAATTTGTCCACTGTTGGTCCCTCTTTGTCTCTCCAATCCATTACTGCTAATGCATTGGCATATGATGAGGGTGTGCTCCGTACAAACTTCTGCCACATGGGCCGGGTGCATTGTACTTCATCTGGATCTGTGGGTAGCTGTGCATTATCTGGGTCATAGTAAACCATTTCCTGTACAGCTAGCTCCCTCAAGTATTGAATGCCACTCTCCATAGTGGTCCACTTACTTGGACAACATACAAAATCTTCCTTGAAGGGATACCTCTCCCTCACACTTGGCAGGAGTCGCCTCCAGAGACTGAGATTTTGTGTCTTCTTTCCAATGGCTTTGTCAATGCCCCCTTCCCTAGACAGGGATCCTAGCTATCTTGCCTCCCTGCCCTCTAATTCCACGTTGCTGGCCCTGCTATCCCAGCACCGGAGCAACCAGGTAACGAGTTGCTCACCTGGATGGCAGCTGAAATCTTTTTGCATGTCTCGCAACTCACTCGGGGATAAGGATCGCGTGACTAATACTGGCTCTGCCTCCTGCTCTTGTTCTCTTGATGGGCCTGGTTCATCATCACCCTGTACGCCATGAGGGGATTTTCTCGTGTATTTCTGCTTATGTATGGGAGCAACTGACACTGTCATGGGTTGGTTCTCTGGTTCAGCTGCAGCGCCTGTGGTCGGGCTTCTAGTGGCTGCAGTTTCTGTTGTGGACTTTGGAGTGGTTGCAATGTCTGTTACTTTGTTAATAGATCCACAGGCCTTCTCTTCCTTTTGAGGGTGCTGAACAGTGTTTAATCACACTCGGTAAAAGTGGGCTAGGTCCCAGCATGTTGCAGTGAGCTGTGCCTCTCTGGAATTACCCGGGTGACAATATACTTTTTCCAAATATTTTACTAATTCTTCAGGATTCTGCTCTTGTGCAGGAGTGAAGTTCCAATACACTGGAGGTGCCCACTGTTCTAGGTACTTGCCCATGCTACTCCACACCCCCAGCCACTCATAATTCTCCAATCTTGTGGTAGGTTTCCAGGTGATACTCTTGAATATTTGCTTAACCCTGAACAAAACCTGAACCACATGCAGGAACAGACTAGCTCCTAGTAGTAAGACGACCATCAGCATTCCAAAGGTATCTGAAATTCCTAAATTCCTCAAACACAATTGTAAATAGCCCCAGGGCCGATGAGAGCACCCTGTCATAGATAAGCATCACATAGTACAGCAAAAACAAGACCTTAACCCAACTCTCAGGGACTGTGAGCAACAGCATGGGAAATACATAATGCAAATTAGGTGATAAAATCTTAAGGAGCCAAGAAATCTACATTATTACCCGTTCTGCCATTATCTCAAACTTCATGCCCCACCTTGGGCGTCAAAAACTGTTGTGGTTTGAACTCATCCAGTAGCAAGTCGCCACGTGGCCAGTTGTTTACTCCCCCCTCTCCCCAACCGGTGAAATAGGGGAGGGACAAAAAAAAGGAAGAAATTTGTAGGTTAAATAACAAAAATTTACTAGCAAAACCAACAGTAATGATGGTAGTCTAAAATGGGTAAAATGCAGTAGTGGCTCACCAAACGGCAACTGGTACTGATTCGCGGAAAAAAGACTCTATTCCTTGTATCAGTACAGAGCCCGTCCCCAGCAGTGATCTCGACCGCACCAGAGAAACCAGCCCAGCCGATCCGGAAACCGAAAACAAAACAAACAACGCGCCTGAGAGAGCACACGCCCACCTATATGCTGAGCTTTGACATCACATGACATGGAATGCTCCAATGATCGATCAGGACCCAGCCCTTCAGCCGTGCTCCCTCTCAGCCCACGGAAAGTTAACTCTATCCTGGCCAAAACCAGGACAACGATTTACTTGGGGATTCCTTTTATTGAGCAATATCATAACTTGCTTTCAGTTGACTACTCACCATCCCTGCTGGGAAAGCACCAGAGAAGTCCCCGGAGAAACCGTCCAGTGCACGCTGGAGTTCTGCTCTTGATTCCCAGTGGCGGGAAGAATTGGCCGGACTTCAAGTCTCACTGTTGGCAGAGTCCCGTCTGGGTTGCCAAAAAACTGTTACCTGAAATAACGTCTCTCAAACCCAAGATTAGTTTAGAGAGGAAATATTGCTTTAATTCTGCACAGGGTGCTAGGCAGAAAGCATCCACAAATCAAGCACTTCAAAGTACGTCAAAGTACTTCAAAGAATTTCAAAGTATTTATACACTCCAATCTACGTGATTACATATTTTCTACAATGATTATTGGTTAGTTGCTTATTGCTTCTATTCCTTATTAGTAACATACAGTGGGTTTTTTCACCTTCTGCGTAAGCTCAAAGGGTAAGGGTCTGTATCTGGGCAGGGGTCTTAAGTTTATTTACATAAGAAAATTTTAACAAGCTTCCATGTCCCAGGATGTTTCTCTTCTTCAAGGACAGTAGCACCTGGTTAGAAGTTCCTTATTAATTACTGTTGACAGTTTGAAGAACAGGCTGACCTAGCTGGTGCATCCAGTTTGTCCTTGTATTTGATGAGAAACACTTGTATGGATAACAATACGTACTATGTGGCCTTGGGTGCGATGAGAAGCCCTTTCACAACGTATCTTTTAGAACACCTGGTCTACAGGGCAATAAATCATCCTTACCTGAACAGCCAACAGTAGTACCTTGTCATGAGTCTTATTCATTGAATAGAAATCTGATTAATGATTATTACTGGCCTATGCGGTCTTAGCCTGGGACTTTACAAAGGACTTTGTAGCAGCATAACTGGTTGAATGGTTACTCTAAATCATTTCTTACTTAAATCCAAATTATCAAAAATCATTAAAATCAGCTCAAATTAATAACAAATCAGTAACAGAAGGGCCTCGAAGCATGTTAAAATTGCAATGTGAGCCAAAGTCCTTGAGTCAAGGACATTGGAGGGTCTTTTCTTTTGAGTCAGTGGTCCGTGGTGGTCGCAAAAGCAGCCCCCCGACTCATTTCAGGACTCAAGTGCGCATGACCAGAAAGGGGTGGGAATAAGAAAATGAATTATGGGAATTATCGTGTTTATGTATGAAAAAGTGTTTATTATGTATTACTGTATCCTATATAATCAGCATGCTACACGAGTTAGGGGTGCGTTGTTGGCGAGACGACTCCCCTGCGCACCCGGCCGTCAATAAAGGAGTGTCTGCTTATCTACATCACACTGGTGTCGATAAGTTCTTTTATCCCGTTTTGGTGACAGTTTCTAGCAACCCAGATGGGACCTTGCTGAAAGAGACTGGAAGAGTCAGGGACCTAATCGGTTCCAGCCGGCACCAAGGAATTCTCAGGGATACACATTGATCCCCGATCTGTAAGGGTCTTTGCAATGTCCCCTGGAATTGGTAAGACACTTCTTATTTGGTTTGGTTTGGAACGTCTGCCTGTCAGACGCAGCGAAAGCTGTGCAGGGTTGGACTAAGGGTACCGGTTTGGATTGGAAGCCTAGGCGTCTGCCCGTAAGATATAAGCAAAAGCTATTGCAGGGTTGGACAAATTTGGGTATTGGAGCTTCTGCCTGTAAGACATAAGTGAAAGCTATTGCAGGGTTGGACAAATCTGGGTATTGGAAAAACCTATATGCTATAGTTTTTTGTTGGTATTTTTATATTTTGGTATTAAAAAAAAAAAAAAAGAGGGGAAAAAAATTGGTGGTGTTTGCATGAATTTGAGACGTACAAATAATACAAAGCAAGTGCGGAGTTCGGATCCGCGGTTCTGTTATCCCACGAGGGGTGCAGCCAGAGAAGAACGAAGCGAAAGACTGAGTGATAATGTATGTGTGAATTTTAAAATATTTTGAAATGACATCTAAACTTACACAGTTGTTCAAGAGTAAGAGTGTTGGTAATTTGGCGTTTGATGAAAAGGTATCAAAGACTTCCCCATTAGGATGTCTGTTGGCACGTTGGAGAGAAATACATGATGACTTACATAGAAGTCAAATGATAGAGTATTGTAATCATTGGTGGCCTTTATATGTTTTGGAAGATCAGGAAAAGTGGCCTGCCACTGGAACTTTAGAGGACGATTTGTGAATTCTGGGAACCGAGATTTTAATGCACCCCTAGGAATAAATCAGTGTGCTTACTGTAGAGAAGAAGGTCATTGGAAACGAGAATGTTGAAAGATGAGGGGTGGTCTCCAAGAGGTAGCAGGAGTAATGATCCTAGATGAATGAAGGGGATGGGAGGGGAACCCAGCTGAACCTCTGGTTGTAATTAAGCTGGGAGAAAAAGAGGTTACATTTTTTAGTAGATACGGGAGCAACATTTTCAGTATTGAATACCTGTAAAGGGAAATTGGGAATGAAAACAGCAAACATAAGGGGAGCAACAGGGAAAGAAGAAAACAGGCCATTTCTATAACCCCTGTGTTTAAAATTTGGGAACAAAATAATTACACATAAATTCTTGTATGTGCCAGAATGTCCGATACCCTTGTTAAGAAGGGATTTGTTGTCCAAATTAAATGCACAAATTGTTTTTGAGGAAGGGGAACTCTTCCTAAAAATACCTGAGTCAAAGACAGGAGAAATCCTGATGATACAAGAAAGAGTAAAAGACCAAGAAATTCTGCAGGAAGTAGATCTACCAATAATCCCTATAGTATGGGAAACAGATAAACCTGGCAAATCAAAATTAGCACCACCTGTGAAAATACAATTGAAGGAGGGTGCAAGACCAGTAAGGATTAAACAGTACCCGATTAAACCAGAAGTTAGATGGGGAATTAAGAAAGTGATTGACAAATTTTTGGAGTATAAAATTCTTGAGGAATGTGAATCTGAATACAATACTCCAATTTTATCAGTTAGGAAACCTTCGGGTGAATATAGGTTAGTACAAGATTTAAGAGCATTCAATCAGACAGTTAAGGACATTTATTCTGTAGTGGCAAATCCATATATATTGTTGGCAGCATTAAAAGAGACCCATCAGTGGTTTACAGTGCTTGATTTGAAGGATGCTTTCTTTTGCATACCTCTGGAGAAGGAAAGCAGAAAATTGTTTGCCTTTGAGTAGGAAAATCCACAAACGGGACGAAAAATGCAATTGACATGGACAAGACTACCCCAAGGATTTAAAAAAATTAGCCCGACCATTTTTGGAAATCATCTGGCAAAGGAACTTGAAGTATAGAAACAGGAAGATTCGCAGCCAAAGCCTGGACACTTACTTTTGCAATATGTGGACGACATACTGATTGCTACAGAAGAAAGATCGACCTGCATAAAGGTAACAATAGAACTTTTAAATTATTTTTGGACTAAACGGGTACAAGGTACCCAGAAATAAAGCCCAAATAGCCAAGCCATTGTATGAAGCTCAAAAGAACTTTCCCTTTGTATGGGGCCCACATCAGCAGCAGGCCTTTAAAGATTTAAAATGAGCTCTAATGTCTGCACCTGCCCTGGGACTTTCAGATTTAACCAAAGATTTCCAGTTGTTTGTTTATGAAGGACAACATCTTGCACTAGGTGTGCTGACCCAGAGAATGGGAAGTTGGAAGACACCAGTTGGATACTTTTCCAAACTGTTGGATACTGTGAGTAAAGGATGACCTACTTGCCTTCGAGCAGTTGCTGTTACAGTAATGCTTATTCAAGAGGCCCAGAAATTGACTTTGGGAAGAACAATCACAATATATGTCCCACACATGGTGATAACTGTTTTAGAACAAAAGGGGGGACATTGGTTGTCCCCGAGCAGAATGATGAAGTACCAGGTGGTCCTGACTGAACAAGATGATGTGATTTTAATAACAGCTAACCTGGTAAACCCTGCAGTCTTTCTAAGTTTTACACAGGAAGAAGGGCAGCTGGAGCATGACTGCCTGACTACCATTGAACATGTGTACTCCAGTCAAGAAGACTTGAAGGACACACCGTTGGAAGATCCCGACTGGGAGTTATACACAGATGGCAGCAGCTTTGTGGAACATGGAGTTCGATACTCTGGATATGCGGTAACAACTGAAAACTCGATCATAGAGGCAAATGCATCGTCTGGCACCACTTCAGCTCAAAAGGCAGACCTCATTGCTTTAACTAGAGCTCTTGAATTAAGTGAAAAGAAGAAAGTAAATATTTGGACTGACTTAAAGTATGCTTTTGGGGTAGTACATGTCCATGGAGTCTTGTGGAAAGAACGAGGATTATTGTCCTCCCAGGGATCAAATATTAAACATCAGGATGAAATTTTCAATTATTGCAAGCAGTTCAGAAACCAACTCAGGTGGCAATTATGCACTGTAAAGCACATCAGGTTGGGAATACAAAAGAAATGGGAGGAAATATCTTATCAGATAGGGCTGCCAGAAAAGCAGCAAAAGAAACAATGTTACAAATGGCATTGATTCCAACCAAAACAGTAGTTCTCCCAAGGGAGAAACCTAAATATTCAGAAGAAGATGATAAATCGGGGCAATTATTGAATGCTAGGAAAAATTTAGCTGGATGGTGGGTGACATCCAAGGGACAAGTGGTGATTCTGCCTCTCTTGATGAGAGAAATAATTTAGACAAAACCCCAAGTATGTCACTGGGGTGTAGAGGCCTTAATAACTTTTAAAAAGACAAGTAGTATCAGTTAAGATGCTAGGAACTGCCAAAATGATAACTGCAAATTGCGAAGTGTGCTTGAAAAATAATCCAGTAGTAAAGAAAAGAGTCTAAATGGGTAAACTCAAATCTGGAACAGAACCAGGAGACTATTGGCAAGTAGACTTTTCAGAGTTGCCTAGACAAAATGGATATCGGTACATTCTGCTGGGGGTTGATACTTTTACAGGATGGCCAGAAGCCTTTCCTTGTCCTACCACTCGGGCAAAACAAGTTGTAAAGTGGTTACTACAAGAAATAATCCTGAGATTTGGAGTCCCTATTAGGATCTCTTCAGATAGGGGCCCATACTTTGTTGCTGAAGTAGTACAAAGTGTATGTAAAACTCTGTGAATTACTTGGGATTTACATACACCATGGAGGCCACAATCCAGTGGAAAGGTAGAAAGAATGAATCAGACCCCAAAAAGGCAAATCAGTAAAATATATCAAGAAACTAAAGTGGCCTCAGGCACTTCCATTGGCATTGTTGTGAATCAGGGTACAACCAAAAAGTGGCACATCAGTCAGTCCTTATGAATTACTATATGGGAAACCATATGAATCTCTGGAACCAAATCCAAATATGCATGTAAAAGGAAAACAAGATGTGTATAGCTATTTACTTTCCTTAGGAAAAACCCTGACTGCAATCCGAAATGCAGTACTGTGGAACAGACCTCTATCCCTGGAAAATCCAGTACATGACCTTCAACCTGGAGACTACGTCTATGTGAAGACGTGGACTTGTCAACCCTTTCAAGAACACTGGAAAGGTCCCTTTCAAATACTGCTGACTACCTTTACAGCTATTAAAATCACAGAATCAGATGCGTGGATACACTATACTAGAGTGAAGAAGGCACCACCTTCCTGGAATATTGTCAGTAAGGATCCGGGAACTTCAGAATTGACTCTAAAATATTTTGAACTTTGTATATCGATTGGAAATTGTTTTAGATTTGATTTTAACCTGGAAACTGATGCTGGTGAAATTCTGATTTGAGGTAACAGTCGAAAGACAAAATGCGACTGAGAATTATGAGGAAATGTTAGACCTGAAGGTGAGGAATAGAGGGCAGGTAGAAACAGAACAGCTAATATACCTCCCAAAGAAAACACCAGAAGAAAATTTGATGTTAGGATTAATTAAGGAATTTTCTAGTTTGCAGAACGTAACTCAAATTACTGCTTGTTTACCTATACCAAGAGCAGTAGGTGAATCTGTTCCATGGGGAATTTTAACAAGGAATTTGACCAATTTAAGACACAAAAATGAGACTACTCATTGCAAACAAAAAACCTGTTGTTCAATGGTATGAACAAGTGAAAATTATCAGGAAACAATGGAAGTCTCCAGGGAATAAAGCAGACTGTGAAAAATTGTTAAATTATATTTTCACAAAAATAGGAAGATATTGAACTGTTGGGTGGTGTTCTTATGATGAACAAATTAGAAACAATGTAAGTAGAAACATCATGGAATGGGAGTGTGACAAAACCAATCAGACTACACAAGAGGAGGAGGTGCAATGGGATTCTATATGGTCCGTGACTATATTTTCTCAGTTTCATTATATGGCTAGAACTCCTTGGTGTTTTACTTGGGACGGGACAATTTTTGCAGCCTTTCCATCAGTAAATGATAAAAGAGGCACATTGAGAGAAAAGGAAAATTTAGTGTCTTGGTGGAAATGTGAGGAGG
This sequence comes from Strix aluco, assembly GCF_031877795.1. Taxonomy (NCBI): domain Eukaryota; kingdom Metazoa; phylum Chordata; class Aves; order Strigiformes; family Strigidae; genus Strix; species Strix aluco. Next base: position 22,696,558 of record NC_133970.1, read on the forward strand.
TATATAACTGCAGCAATGTAGACCTAATAATTCAGAGAATTCCTCCTTTGGCTGCTGCCTTAAAACACGGGTGTCTTTGCCGAGGACTTAAAAAAGGTCTTAATTTAACCAAAACCTATACACCCAAAGGAAGAACAATATTTAGCTGTAGAGTCCAGGACATTTAGTTTGGGCAGTGAGTGACGGAACATGGACAACACATCTGCCCTTGGATGGAAAAGTAAAAGAGATTGTTTTAGGTATGCCAACGTTGTACCCAATTTGGAAGAAATCTCCCTTTAAAGGATCCTTAGAAAATTTAAAATTAAAGCAGGTTAAAAGATCAGAGGCAGATGAAACATAGAATGAACCCTTGACAGGAGTAAAAATTGGCTGAGCTCTAGAATCCCTTTTGAATCCCATAGCATCATATAGAAACAGGGAATGGCTGTAACAACTGACTGGACAAGTAGAAAGACTGGCAAATGTCACAAGGAAAGGATTTAAGGAATTAAATTTACAATTACAGGCAACCTGATTTGCAAATGACTTTTCAAAACAGAATGGCACTAGACATGCTCTTGCTCAAAGAGCATGGAGTTTGTGGATACCTCAAAATTACAGTAGATCATTGCTGTATACATATCCCAAATGTGACACAAGACATAGAATATGACCTAGTGTGGGTGCGTATGCTGGGTTGCTGAATTTTCCACCCGCACTGACAAGGGCAAAGTACAGTCAACACTTGGGTCAGAAGTTTGACGACGTCTAAAAGCAAGAAGGCCAAAAGAAAAAAAATACGTTTGTTAAGGAAGAAACTAATAAAGAAGGGACTTTTTTGAACTGCAGAAGCAGGAACTATCTACTGGCTACATGCAGCAATGTTTGTGGAAAGTACCGAGGGAAACTATTTTTGGAATGCACAACAATATATTAGGGCTTGCTGCTATTCTTAGAGAGCACCAGAGTATACAAGGGCTTGCTGCTATTTTTAGAATGCACAACAGTATATAAGGGCTTTTTGCTATTTTTAGAATGCACAACAGTATATAAGGGCTTGCTTGCTAATAAAGCTCTGAGCTTGACTTCCAATCATATTGATTGCCTGTGGTCTTGTCTCCTGTGGCCTGCACGGGATTTCGTCCCCACAAACGACTTAGCACTTAGGGATATGCTGTAGTTGGGAACTGTCAGTGTTAGGTCAATGGTTGGACTGGATGATCTTCAAGGTCTTTTCCAACCTAGACGATTCTGTGATTCTGTGAAATGGTGACCCCGACGTGATCTGCTATCAACGTGATCGACGTGATCGACGTGATATACTACCAACGTGAGGTGTCGCAGTAGAGACGTACACAACAAACATCAGATTGTGTAAAATGGCCAAAATGGCTACAATGGCTACTTTATTATTCTAACAAGCCTTTTTATAACCTTCTTCAAAGTAGGTGTTCATACAGGATTGGTTTACTTAGTAACTAACAGTTCATGATTGGGTATTAGTTTCCCTGCTGAGTCATCAGGACAGTTCCTCTTATCTTAGTTCTCTAATCTTGTTTCCATGGCACTTCTCGGGACTTTCCGGCCTCTCATGGATACACTGGAATCTCGTCAAGATTAAATTCTTCTTCAGTTAGACTAGAGGCAGACCCGCTGCCTCCCCCGACAATTCCCCCTTTTTGTATTTGTGCTAGAAATATTGCGAGAGCAGTCTTCTGCAGGGCCCTTTGCAGAAGACTGCCAAGACAGGGCAACATTAAAAGCACGGTCACAGTTATCAAGATCACTACCCCCACAGTTTTGACCAGAGATATCAACCATCCAGAAAGTCCCCAACCTTTAAACATCCTTGTTAACCAATCTAATCCATCATCTTCTGTTAAACGCTTGACACCATCCCTTAGCTGCTGTATGCTTTTGAAAATAGATTCTGAGTGGTCAGACAAATTCATGCAACACATTCCTTCAAAATCTTCACATCCATGTCCTTGCGCTAGAAGCAAAAAGTCAATAGCAGCTCTATTCTGTACTAACTCTATCAACATCAGTTAAAAGACCACTAAGGGCTAATGAGGTAGCATTAGTTTGTTTACTAAGCCATCACCCTAACTTTTGTTAGTTTTTTGAATGCAGAGTTACCCAGACATTCTGCTTGGGTTGTGGAACTATCCATCCTTCACCCTGATGCAGGTTCCAGCACAGGCCGAACACACCGAGCAGGAACCCAGCGAGGGCCGGCATCTGTAGAGACACAAGCATAACCCCTGCTCCAGGTTAATAGCTCACATGGTCCACTCCACTGGCCAGTAATTAGATCTCTAACATGCACTTTGACGCCCTTTTGCAAATCCTGTTTTGAAAAAAGAGAAGAGAAATGCTGAAAAAGAGGAGGTAGAGAAGAATTATCCCCATAATGGAGAAAGTTAAGAACATAAACTGCTTTATCCAAACATGCCTGTGGTGGTTCCCCAATCATTCCCCCATTTTGTTTTTGAAGCTGCCGCTTCAACGTGCCATGTGCACGCTCAACAATTGCTTGTCCTGTTGGGGAATGGGGAATTCCTGTAACATGAGTAACACCCCACAAATTAAAAAATGTTTGAACTTTCTGTGAAACATATGCTGGGCCATTGTCCGTTTTAATTTGGCATGGCACCCCAAGCATAGAAAAAGCCTTTTGGAAATGTCGAATTACATCTTTTCCTGTTTCTCCATTATGTGCTGTTGCTACTAAGGTATGAGAATAAGTATCAATAGAAACATGAACATATTTCTGTCGGCCAAATTCATTTATATGAGTAATATCAGTTTGCCAAATCTGTAAAGCCTGCATACCTCTGGGATTAGTACCAAAATACACTGGTGTGTGAGTTCCTTGGCAATCAGGGCAGGCAGCTACAATGGACCGAGCTTCAGTATGAGACAAGCCAAACTGCCGTCGTAAAGCTCGATATCCTTGGTGAAAAAATTGATGTGATAATACAGCTTGTTGCTTTATGTTAGGAACAGTACTCAGAGTCATAGCAGAAACAAGACAATCCGCTCTGGCATTACCTTCTGTATAAAATCCTGGTAAAGTGGTATGACTACGGATGTGCATGATAAAATAAGGTTCTGTTCGTAGTTGAATACTTTTCCAGAGTTCTAAAAGTACATCAAATAATAATTGATTGTCTGACATGGTCAAGACCACTTTGTCTAGTCTAGAAACTAAGTTAGCTACATACGCTGAGTCAGTTACAATATTTACAGGAGTGGAAAAAATAGAAAAAACAACAGCCATTGCACGCAGCTCTACTACTTGTGGAGAACCATTTTGATATACTACTTTGTTGTTCCAGTTGTTGTTTTCATACCATACTACTGCTGCTTTACCTGTTTTTCCTGAGCCATCTGTAAAAACAGTAAGGCCGTTCACTGGTTCTGGGTGGCTTAAATTTTTCTGACCAAATGGTACTTCTTGAGCAAATTTCAGCAGCGGGTGTGATGGCAGGTGATATGATATCTGTCCCTGAAAGCCTGCCATGGCTGCTTGCAGCTCATAATTATTTGCCAGACACCATTCAAAATACCAGTTTTGAACAGGTAAAACAATCGTAGCTGGGTCACGCCCTGTTAGTTCTGTACATCGTTTTCTGGCTTTTATGATTACATCAGCAATAAGCTCAAACAGTCCAGGAGCAGTTTTTCGTGGTCGGAATGACAGAAACATCCATTCCAGAATATGTAATGGGTCATCCCACTCAGGATTCCACTGCACCAAAGCACCAAATGGCACAGTTCTGTCAATTAGTACAAAGAGTTGTACCAATTGAGACAGATCTATTCGAGAAACAAATTTCTCGTGTATAGATCATTCCACCATGTGAATTACATTTGATGCTTCCTCAGTTAATATTCTGGGTTCTGTCGGATCATTGGAATTTTTTAATAATTCCAGTAAAGGTTGCAGTTGCGAATTGGTCAGTCTGAGATAGGGCCTAATCCAATTCAGGGATCCCATTAATTTCTGTACATCATTAAGGGTTTTAACTTCAAGGTTGAGTTTCACAGGTTGAGGCATTACCTGCTTACCTGTAACTGTCATTCCTAGATATTTCCAGGGTTCTACTTTCTGCACCTTTTCAGGGGCAATAACTAATCCATATTGTTGTAACGAGTCTCTGGCTAAATTCTCCATGTCATTCAACTGCTCCTTGCTGTGTGATGCTAGCAGGATGTCATCCATGTAATGGTAACAATAACTGGTAGGGAATTTTTCCCTTACAGGTGACAAAGCTTGTGCCACAAACCATTGACAAATTGTTGGTGAATTTTTCATGCCCTGCGGCAGAACTCTCCATTGATATCTTTTTGCAGGTTCTGCATGATTGACAGAAGGCACAGAGAATGCAAATTTTTCTCTGTCTTGAGAGGCTAATGGTATTGTAAAAAAACAGTCCTTAAGGTCCATGACAATGATTTCCCAATCTTGAGGGATCATGGCAGGTGAAGGCATGCCTGGTTGTAGAGCCCCCATCGTGGCCATGACAGCATTGACTTGCCACAGGTCATGTAAAAATCGCCATTTTCCTGATTTCTTTTTTATCACAAACACTGGAGTGTTCCATGGGCTCTGAGAGGATTCAACGTGTCCAGCAGCTAGCTGTTCTGCCACCAATTCTTGCAGGGCTTTTAATTTCTCAATTGGTAGGGGCCACTGATCCACCCACACAGGGTTATTCGTTAACCAAGTTAAAACAAGCGTGGGCTGTCTAACACCCTGCAGCACAGTGGCCCCCGTTAAAAATCCGTGGTAATTCTCACCCCCCATTGTGACAAGCAATCCCTCCCCCATAAATTGAGGGGAGCTGCCGTCACATATGGTTTGATGACTGCTTGTTGGCCCTCAGGATTGGTAATCAGAACTGCTGTGGCTGCCGTCCTTGCCTGTGCGGATCCTCCCAGCCCCACTACCCCTGTGTGTGCCGCCACCGTGGGACAACTAATTGGCCAATTAATATGATAGATAATAGTTACATCCGCTCCAGTGTCCAGAAGTTCACAGATTGCAGTAGAAGGAGGAGAACTGTCTTGATTGTAGATGATGCACTTCATGGACAGACGATGCGTCTCAATGGGTTGTGACCAAAAAGCCATCAGCATCCCGGTCGATCCAAAGTTGTTATCCCCACGGAGGCGCTGCTCTGCTTTTGGAACACAACTCAAAAAAGGTACAAGTTGAGCAATGCGAGTGTCTTTTGGAATCGTTACAGGTGGATAAGGAGTAGAAATCATAGCACAGATTTGTCCAGTAAAATCAGCATCAGTAATTCCCCTATGCACAATTAATCCATTCAAAGTGCTACTAGATCTTCCAACCAATAGGGTACTTAGACCTCGTAATTCCATCATCTTTCTCAATGCGGTGAGTCCCACCTGTTGAGACTGTTCCAATATAACATGGGGTCAAGTGGCTTGTAGTTGAGGATTACTAAATGGCCCTTCACTAAGCAAAGCATCGTCTCCAAGGCCTAGCCTCGGGTCATCCTGTGGCAGTCTTAAATTATTCTGCGCGGCTGCGCGTGCCATCTGCCTCCAAGTAGATTGAAACACTTGTAATTGCACGGGCTGAAACAACACTTGTGCGAGATGCGTAACGTCATATGGACACAGCAGATCTGTGCTGATTATTCGAATAAGTTGCATCACCTCAGGAGAATGGATTCCAAATTTCTGTGCTTTATTCTGCAAATCCTGCACCACTTTCCAGCCGATTGGGTTGTGCTCATCGTGCTGGTTTGTGCCTGCAGCAGCTTTGTAAACAGGGAATGCACCAGGAGCCTCTGCTGCTATATCTACAGGCTTTGGACATGCCGGGGTTGGAGAGTACGGGCTGAGGCGTTCAACCAGATCCCAGTTGCCAGCTTCGGCAGCATACTTCCTAACTCCCTCCCAAAATCGATCAGGGGATCTTGGGACTACAGTTATTGTGGATGGAGGGAGAGTCCATGGCTGGGCTTTTTTCAATATGGGTTTATTAGTAATATGCAGAGTTCGCATAGCAGCAGTTAAAGCTTCTTCTCCCTCACTTTCATTTTCGCTCTCACTCTCCGGCTCTGTGTTATTTGCCGGATTCGCCGTATTTTCCTCCTCGGGGGGCGGGCGATGGAGTCACCCCTTCTGCTGCTGCGCCGCTAGGGGCCGCCTCTGCACCGCTAGGTGGGGGGGACCCCTCATCGCCCCGCAAAATATTTAATGGCGGAGGAGGAGGAGGTGGGCGAGGGCGTGATCTGCTTTTGCCCGTGAGGGGTTTCCTGCCTGCTATCGCCGACGCTGAGGCATCGGCTTCATTTGCCCCTTGGCCACAATCTCTCCCCTTCCTAACATTTTCTGGTTTCTCATCTTTCTTTTGCTCATCATTCGCCTCACATTCTGCTTTCCATTCCTTCAGGGTCTCGCTTAATAGACGCCCTGTGGTTGCCAACTCACATGCCTCTTTTTGTCCTTTAGAGACCTCATCCCATAGTTTCAATCCTACTGCTTGCCATGCACTCACACTGAATGCAGTAACTGTTGTGGCTTCAAAGCCTTGCATCTTACTCCATATCAAAATCTTTTTCAGGCTTTGTTCTGTGGTTTTAACCCCTTTTCTTTTTAATAGGGCTTTCCAGGTAGACAAAATCATCTCCTCTTCTTTTGTTAATTGTTGCCCCATAATTACAGTCCCGTTCCCGGTGGCTCACCTTTTTAGGTGTCGAAATTCAGGTCCGGACCAAGCAGATTCCCTCTGCTCTCAGCTACACCAGGCTCCGTCTCCGCAGCTCTTCCCACCGCCGTTATACTTCTCCGCAGCTCTCCCCGCCGCAGAATACGTTGCCTTTAAATGATCACTTCACGCGATCACGTCGGGGTCACCATTTGTCGCAGTAGAGACGGACACAACAAACATCAGATTGTGTAAAATGACCAAAATGGCTGCAAAAGCACCTTTATTGTTCTAACAAGCCTTTTTATAACCTTCTTCAAAGTAGGTGTTCATACAGGATTGGTTTACTTTAGTAACTAACAGTTCACGATTGGGTGATAGTTTCTCACCTGAATCGTCAGGACAGTTCTTCTTATCTTAGTTCCCTAATCTTGTTTCCATGGCACTTCTCGGGACTTTCCGGCCTCTCATGGATACACTGGAATCTCGTCAAGGTTAAATTCTTCTTCAATCAGACTAGAGGCAGACCCGCTGCCTCCCCCGACAGTGAGGAGCTAGCAGCGTGACCAACAAGATCAACGAGATAGTGACAACGCAGTCAACGGTGGGGACAATGCCCTTCTTATAGAAGGTAAACACAGGGCAGGGAAGAAACGGCTGCGGGGTGAAGAAACAAAGAAAAAGAGACGAAAGCGCGCACAAGGTGAGCAGCCAGGGGAAGCGTGGCATCCGTGGAAGAAAAGTCGGTCCGTGGGTTTTTAATGAGATTAGCGGACCGGCAGGGTGCATCGATAAACCCAGAAGCACTGTCTAAATTATTAAAATGGGGACAGTGGACAGGACTTTTTGTCAGACCACGAAATGTGTTTGACCTAGAACTTTGGGATTCTTTGGGGGAGAAACTATGGCAAGCAGTTACAACGGGAAATTCTCAAACACAAAAAGCAGCTCAGACTTGGGGAAAAGTTAAAAAGATGTTGGAAACTATGAAAGCTGACACTGTTACTGATGCTGCTGTAACTCAAATTTTTCATGAGGCTGCCGAAATGAAGGATGTGGGGAGCGAAGAGTCGGGTGCTACTCGAACAGAATCGCCCCCACCCGTTGCCTTACCAGTTGGGGCCGCTGAATTTTTTGGAGGACCAGATCCTACAGTAATTCCTCTTGCGGGAGGATCAGAGTCCAACTCCTTTAAAAAGGACGATGAGGAGGACATGGAGCTGCTGCTGGACCCTCCTTCTGATACTATAAAGGACATTTCTCCATCCTCTGAAGCATACCCTGATTTGAGCAGAGAGGAATTCTTAGCAGAAATGCGACATCAGGGGAACCAACTGCAGGATATATTTGATCAATTACACCGCCTAGAAGGGGGTCAAGGGCTGGCTCATTAACCTGCATTACAGAAACAATTAAAAAGGTTTGAGCTGGATGTTAATGAACACCCTACGGTATATCCGGGGTCGGGTTTTCAACCATATTCCACTTCAGGCAGTTCTGTTGATCCACCTGACCCAGGGCAAAGGTGGCGAGGACTGATCAAAGAGGCCACAATAGAAGGCGTAATGCTTCCAACCGCGTTTCCAGTAATTACCCTGAATGGGGATGGATGCCGCCAGTGGGCCTCTCTTGACTGGAAATTGATACGTAACACCCAACGTGCCATCATGCAATACGGTATTATGAACCTGTACGTTCAGTCCTATATTGAGCAAATCGTAACGGGACAGGTTATGTGTCCCTACGATTTGCGTAAAACAGCTGAGATACTGCTAACCCCAACACAGTATTTATTGTGGAAGGATAATTGGAAGCAGCGGATTGAACGAGCACAGATATTGAACATGGATTTGCCTATGGATAACCCTTTGCGAGTGGCAACTTTCGATATGCTTATGGGAGAAGGCGAGTTCGCTGATCCTCAAAGACAGGAGCAGCTGGACCCTCGTATCTTACAGCAGTTGCAGGCACTTGCAGCCGCAGCTTTTCGAGCTGTTCCTCAAATGGGTCGTGTGGTACCTCCTTATGCCTCTGTAAAGCAAGGGATTAAAGAACCTTTTTCAGAATTTCTAGATCGGCTGCGAGAATCAATAGAGGCCTCTCCCAATCTGTCATCAGAAGCTAAAGCTTCTGTCGGACTCGATCTCACGGTGCAGAACGCAAATGCAACTTGTAAGCGCATATTAGCTACATTGCCAAAGACAGCAACATTACTACAAATGATTGAGGCCTGCAGTAGAGCTGGATTAATTGAAGAAGAGGAGTGCGCTAAGGTCCATGCAGATGCCCAGGCTCGGGCTTTGGCTGTGGCTTTAAAACCTCTTATCAAACAAGGGCGTAGTGACAGAGGCAACGTGACTGCTACCTCTGTTTGTTTCTTACGTGGAAAGACAGGTCATTGGAAAAGGAATTGTCCACTGGCCTGCCAGGGAGGAGCCAACCAAGGGGAGACAAGCCAACAACTCGTGGGACGGTGTAACTGGTGTAAAAAATTTGGGCATAAGGCCATTCAATGTCACTCACGCTTCAGGAAGGACAGCATGCCACTTGTATCGTGGCTGGGAAACACCCGAATGAGTGCCCACGGGGGGGGCGCGATGACACAAATTGCAGCCCAGCCGAACAATCTTCTACAGGCTGCCTGGCAGACCTCAAGCCAGCCACCAGAGGAAGTGCCGGAGTGGACCTGGCAGTCAACACAAACGTTACCTTAAGTGATCATCAAGTGCAGGTGGTCCCATCAACAGCAAAGGGACCCTTAGGGTTTGGACTAAGCGCTTTACTTATAGGACGGTCTTCTGCATCGAAACAAGGAATTTTTGTGTTGCCAGGAGTTATTGATGTGGACTATTCCGGAACTATTGGTATCATGATACAGGCGCTGTGTCCTCCAGTACACATTTATGCTGGAACTAAGATTACACAACTAATTCCTTTTAAAGCGGCAATCCCAACCACCTCGATAGAAGAGTGAAAGGGTGGTTTTGGGTCTACAGGAGCTCCACAAGTGGCCTTTTCTATTCCGTTGGGAAAAGAGCGACCTACTCGTCTGGTAGGCATGCAAATGGGAAATTCTCAGCCTCATTTAATTGACACCCTGATGGATACCGGAGCGGATGTTACCATAATCTCCCTACAGTCTTGGCCGGGATGGCCCTTAGAGCAGACAGCCTCTCCCATTATGGGAGTGGGGGGTACTCAGCAAACTCGTATCAGTAAAACTCCTGTGTGCATATACGACATCAACGAACCAACTCATCGGGCTTTGGTCCGCCCTTATGTTTCTGAAGCGCTTCTTAATTTATTAGGGCATGATTGTTTGCTTCAGTGGGGGGTTACAATAACATCAGATTCGAAGCCTTTTTGATAGTGGCCATTGATGGGCGACTGATCCAAAAATTAACATGGAAAACAAACGAACCAGTGTGGATTGATCAATGGCCGTTGTCAAAGGAAAAGCTCGCCCATGTACAGGAATTGGTAACAGAACAGCTAAATGCAGGCCATTTAGAACCATCTATGAGTCCCTGGAATACACCTATATTTACTATACAGAAGAAATCTGGGAAATGGCGTCTGTTGCATGATTTGCGAGCAATTAACGCCACCATGACGGACATGGGAGCTTTACAACCAGGTCTTCCTGCACCTACCATGATCCCTAGGGGATGGACTGTTATTGTTATCAACCTAAAGGATTGCTTTTTTACGATTCCCCTGCACCCAGAGGACTGAGAGAGGTTTGCCTTTTCTGTTCCTTCAGTTAATCTACAAAAGCCGCATGAGCGATACCAATGGACTGTACTACCCCAAGGGATGAAAAATTCACCAACAATGTGTCAAATGTATGTTGATTGGGCGTTAAAACCCATTCAAATGAAACAGGTGGATTGGTTGATTTACCATTATATGGACGATATATTTATTGCGGCTCAGAATTTAGATGCCGCTCAGGCTATTCCACAGTTAACCAAGGAGCTAAGAGATGCTGGACTAATTGTAGCCCCAGACAAAATACAAAATACGTATCCCATCAGATATTTGGGTATGGAAGTGACAGAATCGATAGTACGCCCACAAAATTTGAAGATTAATGTGGAAATTTCTACCCTGTCTCAGGCTCAACAATTATTAGGAAGCTTACAGTGGATTCAACCACTTTGTGGCATAACAAATGAGGATATTGAACCTTTGGTATCACTTTTGAAGGGCGGAGGCAGCCCTGAGGAGCGGAGAAGCCTAATGTCAGTGCAGAAAGACGCTTTGCAGCACATTGCAAAAAAGGTGGCAAAAAGTTATAGTGGTCGGGTAAACCATATGTTACCCATTGATGTTGCTATTCTGAACTCAGACCACCATCTTGCAGCAGCACTGTTTCAGTGGGACTCGTCGTTAAAAGATCCATTGTTAATACTTGAATGGATGTTTCCACCGGTGCAACCAAAGATGACAGTACTAGCACGAGTAGAAGGAATTGCACAATCAAGCCAGATCCCGATCACTCGCCATTGTTGGAATACTGCCAAGAACCTTTTATGTACCTTATACAGAAGCCCAAGTACAACAGTTATTACAACGACCGTTACCTTTTGCTCTAGCCTTGTTGGATTGTCACGCTCAAATGTCTAACCATTACCTGCAACACCGAATATTTGCAAGCTATCTCTCATTGGAAAAAGAACTCGCCCAAGTTAGATGACCTGTTGTAGGGCAAACAGTATTCACTGATGCCAGTGCGAAACGAGGCCGAGCTGGAATCAGTTGGTGGGAGGATCAAGAGTGGAGACATGAACTGGTGTTGGCTGAAGGGTCAGTACAGGTCCTTGAACTTACATCTGTGTGCCGAGTTTTTGAGAAATGGCCGAATGAGGCCCTTAATGTTATCAGTGACTCTCAATATGTCGTGGGGGTTGTTAACTGCTTAGAACGAGCCTTTTTGCGGCAAATCAATAACTTGGCTCTTTGGCATATTCTGTGTCGACTTTGGCATTATCTTGATGCCCGAGTGGCTCCTTATTTCATCGGACATGTTCGGAGCCATCAGTACTCGGTGGGGTTAGGGGAAGGAAATATGTAGGTTGATAAATTGATAAGTGAAGTTACCCTTCCCAATGCGTTTGCCCAAGCTCGCTTGTCACATGAATTTTTTCATCAATCTGCCAGGGCACTGAAGCGACAGTTTCAATTACCCTTAGGAGAATGTCACGCCATAGTGGCTGCTTGTCTAGAATGTCAGGAAACAAATGTACAGCTAATAATAGGAGCCAACCCCCAGGGACTACTGCCTCGGAAAATATGGCAGACAGATGTTACAGAGTTTAAGGAATTCGAAAGGCTAAAGCATGTTCACGTTTCTGTTGATACCTTTTCAGGAATGATATGGGCCACCCCTGCGACATCTACGTCTAGTAGGGACACCATCAGACATTGGCAAATATGTTTTGCGGTAATGGGAATACCTGCTCAGATAAAAACAGACAATGCTGCCTCTTATTTGTCCCATCGGGTACAACAGTTTTTGGCGTTATGGGGCATCCAACATATCACCGGTGTGGCAGGAAATTCCACAGGCCAGGCCATTGTTGAGCATGCTCATCACACCCTAAAGTCACTCTTGCTTAAACAAAAACAAAGCGGGGGAGATGGACTGCTTAATAGACCACAAGCAAGACTATCAAAAGAGCTGTATGTTTTAAACTGGTTAAACATGCATTCGGGTAAAGATAAGACAGACGCTGTGGTGGTGCAATTCTTACCCCCCCCCCCCCCGCCCCTCTTTGTTGGGCTGCTTGGTGCTAGGTGCGATTCCACCCACATCCCCCGAGCTATACATCAATCTGTGGAGATAAGGACTGACAATGTTAACGAGCCTGCCTCCTGCCCCTCCCGATTGCTCGGAAATGGTTAAAATGGCCCATCAACTCCTAAGGGCCTGGCACACCTGTGCCTGGGATGTGGTCAAATGGGAACAATAACAGAGTCGCACATTAATCAAATTCTTTTGTGACTGCTGGAAGGCACCAGAAGGTATTTGACAAAAGTCAATTATCTTGGACCCTATAAATGGCGACCACCAGGGAGACCCTTTGAGCTCTCCTGGATCGCAGTGGGCCTGTGACCAGCAATCTCCCCTGAGCTGGGACGCCTCTCAGGTACCAAACCCTTAAGGTGTCGTCTGCTCCAGACGGAAGGCCAGGGCGAAGTCCCCCGCTCGAGTCTCAATTATCGCCCGTTGAGGAATGCCAAGGCATTGTGAGTATTTGCTCTAAACTCGAGAGGGAAATTTTCTTTGAGCTAGCTTCTCTTTACTGATGTGTGTGTGTGTGTGTGTGTGTGTACGTACCCTTGTTTCTGTGTGTGTGTGTGTCCGTTGTGTGTTCATTTTACTGAATCCAAACACCTTTGTTTCTGTATGTTTGTCCATTTTGTTATGTGCATGCATGTGTATATATATATATAGGTACCGTTAAGTGTGAATCTTGTCATTTATAATCTGAATAAGTTGCTTTTCTTTCTTTTAGTATTTCTGAATTACTTTATAATAATAAATTGCTGTTAGTTATTAATAAACCTAGATTTCTCACTAAATATTACCGTGTCAATACTTTCATCCGCGACAGACGCCTGTGGAACGACACGTACAATATAAAGGAGATGGAGAAGTAGGTAGTGATGATCGGCCCTTAGTACGATGGTTTGACTGGCAAGCACAACAATGGCACGGTCCTGTTCGATTGTTAACATGGGGTAGGGGATATGCTTGTGTTTTAACAGAAAGTGGTCCACGCTGGATTCCGGCCAAGTGGGTCAAGCCATGGCTTCAACCTGCCCGTATCACGGAGAAAAATGTCGACCGTGGAGGTGATATAAACGCCCCCGATGCAACTGTGAGAGACGAGAAACCAGGCCTGTGAGAAACTAAGAAAAACAGCCTGAGAAAGCAAAAGTTGAGGCTGATCGAAGAAATGCCTCAAACACTCGCAAGACAAAACTATGAGTCACAGGGTGCATTCTGTGGAGGTCGAAGCTGATAAGGCTGCCCGAATAACACAAGATGGGACTGGAGGAGGGAGCCCTGTGAAGACAGGACGGCTCTGCTCTGGTGCACCTGGCCAAAACTTCAAGGGCCATCTGTCCGGTGAATGACCTTTGCTTCATTATCCACGAAATGCATATTAAAGTTAACACCCCTCAATATGCTAACGAGGGCTAACATGATCATGCTAATTACATCATCCCATGAAACACCTCACCCCTCCCCGTACATGGGATACGTAGGTATGTGGGTCGACCTAGGGGATGGACCCAAGGAAAGTGGGTATAAATCAAGAAGGGGGGGTGGGGGGGGTGGCGCGGCCCCGAGGAGAGAAAGTGCAGTGAAGCGAAGAAGACGGATGCCAGCGAAAAAGACGGATGTCTCCCGTGCCTCCCGGAACCCTCGTCGGCAGGAGCTGCGCAGAAACCCAGACCGGTGATCTGTATTTCCCCATTCCCTCTATCTCCCTCTTTTCCCTTTCCTATTAAGCAATGCAAGGCATATTATATTGCTCGCCACAACTTGCTATATACTTAGCCAACTATCGTGTGTTCAATTAGTACATTGTGAGTAGTTAATAAATGTTTAGACTTGGAGACTTGTTGTCCGCTCCATTGGGGATTTGCGAATCTGAGTCACTTGTCCCCCTCGTCTGAGCGGGACATGACATTAAAATTGGCGTAGTCGGCAGGATCCCCTTCGGTGTCGGAAAGTCTTATGAGATACTGGTTCTCTATCCGACCAACTCGGACAGGGAGAACTGGGAATTGGCCCCTCAGCTATACGCTGGGAAAGGGTCGGAGGGATACCGATTCTCTATCCGATAAGGACAGGGAGAATCGGGAAGTGACCTCTCAGCTCTAAGCCAGGAGAGGTTCGAGCAGTGGCAAGCCATGACTGGCCAGGAAATGTCGGTGCTTGACTGCTCCCCTATTTTTGAGAAACTGAAGGAGTATAAGGCTTGTCCTCCTCCTTTAGTAGAGGTTTGGGCCCACGATAATTGGCATAATCCAGAAGCAGTGGCAAGCTATATTAATGTACTTGCGGGGCTGCAAGGGTCGCGACCAGGCAAAGGAAAAGCTGTAGTGTGCGCTGTATTAGGGGCAGCACTGACTGCAGCCCAAAAAGATAAACATGTTAAGAAACAATTAGAAGGGGAAATGATCAAATCCTTACAAGATCTGGTAAAAGCTCTCCAGGATCAATTGGTTGAGGAACGTAAAATTACTGAACAAAAAGCTAAACTCTGGCAAGAGCAAACTGAAGTTCTGAAAAGCCAATTAGCTGATGAGCGTAACACCTCTCAGCGATTTCACATGGCTCTGTTAGATGCCTTGGACCGAGAAAAAATCTCACGGTCTGAAAAAGAGAGGAATGAACAAGAAACCTGCAACCGGACAGATCTCGGCTCTGTTCCGGATAGTGAACAGGGAGTTACGAGTCTGGCAAAAGCAGCAGCCAGACCCTTGTATCCAACAAAGGATTTAGAGATAAGCCGAGAAATTTTTTACCCCGAAAATGAGGGGGCAAATTTAAGACCATTAATTAAAACGGAGACCACCGAGGGTCAGGGTGGAAGAGCTCCGCAGGTCACCATTCGAACTACACCATATCCAGCGACTGAGCTTGCAAAAATTCAGGAGAAATATACCAGACAAGCTCAGGAAACTGAGACTGAATACGTGTGGAGGGTATCTTTGACTGGTGGCGACCGAATTTTGTTATCAGAAGATGAGGCCCAGGGATACTGGGGGCCAGGGGTTTTCTTAGTTACTGATGACCAGAGAGAGCCGTGGTCGTTAACTCAACGAGCTGCTTATTGGGCTGGGGGTCTGGACCCCTTGGAAAGGGGGGATCCAGTATGTATTGAGACCCCAACCGTAAATCATTTGACTGAAAGTCTGCAGAAGGCTGCTTGTCTCCAATTAATGCATGACAGGCGTTTGGTTCCGCAGCAGCCTTCCCCAATGCTATTAATTGCTAACCCTGATCAAATGACTCCCCTGATTCGGGGTTTGCCGGACTCTTTGAAATCACATGCAGTACAATTACAAGATCGTTTGCGGAATGCATTAGCCCCGCGAGGGGGGAGACGGGCGGGGGGAGAAGCCATGACCTGGGGAGAGATAGCTCAGGACTTAATAAATTATGGCCGGAGAATGGGCCTTACCAGGGGAACGGGTAAACCTAAGCCCTCGGTACGCAGAGTGGAACAGCAGGAAAATCCGCCTCCTTCCCCTCCGCAAGTTTTAAGAGCAAAGAGAAACCTTTTGTGGACTGAGGGAATTGGACAGGGGATTCCCCGAGAGTTAATGGATGGTATGCCTACTACAGTTTTAGAAAAGCTCATTCGAGCCTGGAAAGACAAAAGAAAGCTGCCCCCCCCAACCGAGCGAACCTTTCGAGCAAAGGGAGGGACAGAGCTGGAAACTAACGAGATGGTGGTAATTGCTTCTCAAACACCAACTGCCCCTGAAGAAGACTTGATTGATTTAGGGTCGGGAAACTGGATGCGCCATCCCCAGTAAGTGAGCCGGGGGATGGCGGGTGGGTCCACTTAAGGAGGCTCACAGAGAATACTAAAGGAGACTTGTTGATTACCTTTCCGCTCGGTCCCTTTAAAACTCCAGTTACGTTTCTAGTAGATACGGGTGCTCAGATCTCAGCACTCCAAGCTGATGTCACCAAGCGGAATGGCATAATTGCTGACAAAAAGCAGATCTGGGTTACAGATGTTTTCGGGGACTCTAAGCCACAGCCGACTGCTCGGGTGAAATGCTGGTTACCTGGGAATGAAACTGCAACAGAGGCTATGATGATCCTGGGAAATTTCCCCACAAATATCCTGGGACTTGACCTATTGAAGGGACAAGCCTGGGTGGATTCAAAAGGAAGGGAATGGAAATTTGGGTCCCCAACTGCCTCTATAAGACTTCTACAGCAAGCGCCTGCGCTTCCTCCTTCTAAAACTGTTAATGTGAAACCTTACGCCTTACCGTTAGGTGCAAGGGAGGGGATCACTCCGGTAATAGCAGAGCTGCGGGAGCAAGGGATAATCGTTCCAACTCACTCACCCTATAATTCCCCAGTGTGGCCAGTCCGTAAACCTAACGGAAAGTGGCGTCTGACAATTGACTATCGGCGATTAAATGCCAATACAGGTCCTCTAACAGCTGCAGTACCTAACGTAGCTGAACTGATTGCAACCATACAGGAACAAGCCCACCAGATCTTAGCAACTATTGATGTGAAAGATATGTTCTTTATGGTCCCCATACAGGAGGCAGACAGAGATCGCTTTGCCTTTACATGGGAAGGCGTGCAATTTACTTTTACACGTCTCCCCCAGGGATATTGTCATCGCTGACCATCGCTCATTATGCACTAGCGCAGGAGCTTGCTCAAATCCCTCCAAGGGAAGGGGTCAGGATATATCAATATATTGACGATGTTCTGATTGGTGGCTCTGATGCTGCTGCAGTGGGACAGACCCAGACAGAGATAATCACCCACCTAGAAAATTTAGGGCTCCAAATTCCAGCTGAAAAGGTACAACTCCCATCCTCTGAGGTAAAGTTTCTGGGTATTTGGTGGCGGGGAGGAACAGTGTGTATTCCCCCAGAAACTTTAACTACCCTGGAAGAAGTAAAGAGCCCTGAAAATAAGAAGGAGCTGCAACATGCCTTAGGCTTGCTGGTATTTTGGAGGAAACATATTCCCGATTTTTCCATCATAGCTCGTCCTTTATATGATTTAACACGCAAAAGGGCTACTTGGGACTGGACTCCTGTCCATGAAGAAGCCTTAAAGCTGTTAATCTTTGAGGCTGGAGTATATCAGGCTTTAGGGCCGATACATCCAACAGATCCATTCCAAATTGAGTGGGGTTTTGCAATTCATGGACTATCCATACATATGTGGCAACGTGGGCCGGAGGGTACCACTCGCCCTATAGGGTTTCATTCGCGCAGTTTCAAAGATGCAGAAAAGCCTTACTCGATCTGGGAGAAGGGTCTTTTTGTGGTTACCCTAGCTTTGCAGGAAGCTGAAAAAATCATAAGGCAGCAACTAATCATTCTACGAGGACCCTTTAAGGTCCTGAAACCAGTACTGGCTGGAACCCCCCCTCCTGTGGGGGTTGCGCAGCGAGACACAGTTAGGAAGTGGTATGCACAATTAGATCATTACTGCCACACATATCAGATAGAGGAGGGGGCATCTAAAGTGCTCAAAATACAAGATCCACCTTCTGACCACCCTGAACCTCCTCCCTCATACATAAAACCTGCTCCCCCATTTGAAACCCATCTAAAGAATGTATGGTTCACCGATGCATCTTCTAGAAGAGAGGGAAAGGTATGGAAATACCGAGCAGTAGCACTGCATGTTGACTCGGGGGACCGAATCATAACAGAGGGTGAGGGAAGTGCTCAGGTGGGAGAGTTAACAGCGGTATGGAGCGTGATTGTTAAAGAAGCTGAGACTACAGAACCAGTATTTATTTACACAGACTCCTATGCCGTATTCAAGGGATGTACCGAATGGCTTACATTTTGGGAACAAAACCACTGGGAAGTAAATCGGGTACCAGTGTGGCAGCGTGAAAAGTGGGAGGAAATCTTAAACATTGCAAAACGGAAGTCCTTTTTAGTAGGATGGGTTGCTGCACACCAGTCAGGAAATCACCCTGCCCACCTGCTAAACAACCAGGTGGATTCAATGACTCGTTTGATGAGAACTGCTACAGAAGGTGAGGAGGAGAAATGGGAACACTTACTGGAATGGCTGCATGTAAAGCGGGGTCATTCAGGAAGCAAAGATTTGTTTAAAGAAGCGATAAGCAGGGGATGGTCCGTAACCAGGGAATTGTGCAATACCATTATTTCAGCATGTAGTCTATGTCGTACTCGGCTGGGAGAGCACAACCCTCTTAAGGACCAACCCCTACACCTAAGGGACAACAAGGGACTATGGGACACCTGGCAGGTGGATTATATTGGCCCTTTCCGGCTCTCTGAGGGAAAACGTTATGTATTGGTGGGGGTGGAAATAGTATCAGGCCTAACTCAAGCAGAAGCTGTATCTCGAGCAACTGCAGAAAATACGGTGAAGGGGTTAAAACGTTGGTTTAGCTACTTGCCTAAGCCCAAATCGATCCAATCAGACAACGGTAGTCACTTTACTGCCGGGGTGGTTCAGGAGTGGGCTCAAGATGAAGGAATTCAGTGGATTTTCCATACTCCATACTATCCCCAAGCAAATGGAATTGTGGAACGCACCAATGGACTGTTAAAGCAGGCCCTAAACCCCCTCGAACCAGGATGGCCACAACGGGTGTCAGACGCAGTAATGAAGATAAACAGCCGGTGGGGAATTAATGGGTGCCCACGACTTACCGCGTTCTGTCCTAAGCCTCTCTCCATACTCGCCAGGAAAAAAGAGACTAAAGACCCTGCAAACCCGCTCCATTATCCTGGACAACCTGTTCTAGTAGACTTGCCCACTGTGGGGCAAGTACCCCTAACCCTAAAAACTCCCATCAATATTTGTTCATGGGTGGCTACTGATGCCCATGGGAAAGAATCCCGCATCAATACCAGGTGGATTGTCCCTTCTTTCTAACCATCATTGTTTTGTCATGTATATATGTGTTTTACAGAGCATTGATCCTGGACAACAGGAGACCTATGTTACTTTTAGCACTTTCAATGGTTGTAGGCATTGTTGGCTAGTTATTATTTGTAATCTGCTTACATTATTATATAATTTGTGGAATCATACCTGCTGAGTGTGGAATAAATCATTGCCAATCAATTACAATCAACAATCCAGGAAATTTTACAGGTACATTTAATGAGTTCACTTATTGGAAGGCTAACCTGGAGTTGTGCCTTAAGTTACCTTATTGGGAATCACCTCCAAAATAAAGGAAGCCTGTGAGCCACCTGTGACTGCAAACTGGTGCTTGCAAATACCAAACAGATTACAGTGCTAGCTCATATAACTGGATGTGGTCCTTACAACACCACATCCACCAACAGCAAGATGCAGTCATCAAAGACTAGTTGAAGGGGTCTGATCCCACAAATTAAGCATTAATGAATTGTACCTGAATATTAAACTGTATTCCCATTTAAATCCCTATAGACCTGATAATGTGATTGTGTAACCTCAAATAGTTTTAGAAAATTTAACTTAGCAATTATATGTACTAACAAGGTATGCCTTTAAGGAATTAAAGGTGCAGACCCAACAAGCATCTAAGATGGCGTTGCAGAATCCGGCTAGCATTGCTGAAGGAACATGGACTGTGCGGTGTGCTGAATCTAACTGAGGGAGAATGCTGCATCACCATCCACAGTGCCACCACCTCTATAGAGGAGACCGTGCCACGATGAAGATGATCAACAATGGGAAGTGAGAACCTTTTTATTGACTGATGGACTAGTTTGATGGATGGAACCCTGGGTCATGGGTCACATCACTGGGATCCTCAGGACTCACGGGGTGGGGAGGATGGCTTGTAAATATTAGTATTGTGATATTATGCAAATTTTTGCTTTTAATAGTATGCCTTGCAGCAGTTAGATATATGCTCTCTCACCTTCTGTCTTCTTTTTCCCTATACCTTTTTGAGATCACAATGGTCAAAGAAGAACTTGGAGTGTTTGAGTCACGGGGTGGGATGTTGTGAGAGACGAGAAACCAGGCCTGTGAGAAACTAAGAAAAACAGCCTGAGAAAGCAAAAGTTGAGGCTGATCAAAGAAATGCCTCAAACACTCGCAAGACAAAACTATGAGTCACAGGTTGGATACTGTGGAGGTTGAAGCTGATAAGGCTGCCCGAATAACACAAGATGGGACTGGAGGAGGGAGCCCTGTGAAGACAGGACGGCTCTGCTCTGGTGCACCTGGCCAAAACTTCAAGGGCCATCTGTCTGGTGAATGACCTTTGCTTCATTATCCACGAAATGCATATTAAAGTTAACACCCCTCAATATGCTAACGAGGGCTAACATGATCATGCTAATTACATCATCCCATGAAACACCTCACCCCTCCCCGTACATGGGATACGTAGGTATGCGGGTCGACCTAGGGGATGGACCCAAGGAAAGTGGGTATAAATCAAGAAGGGGGGGGGGCGTGGCCCGGGAGAGAGAGAGTGCAGTGAAGCAAAGAAGACGGATGCCAGCGAAAAGGACGGATGTCTCCTGTGCCTCCCGGAACCCTCGTCGGCAGGATCAGCGCAGAAACCCAAACCGGTGATCTGTATTTCCCCATTCCCTCTATCTCCCTCTTTTCCCTTTCCTATTAAGCAATGCAAGGCATATTATATTGCTTGCCACAACTTGCTATATACTTAGCCAACTATCGTGTGTTCAATTAGTACATTGTGAGTAGTTAATAAATGTTTGGACTTGGAGACTTGTTGTCCGCTCCATTGGGGATTTGTGAATCTGAGTCACTTGTCCCCCTCATCTGAGCGGGACGTGACATCTGTAAACTTACTGAGGGTGCACTCGATCCGCTTGTCTAGATCATCAATAAAGATATTAAAGAGGAGTGGCCCCAAAACCAAGCCCTGGGGGACACCACTCGTGACCGGCCGCCAATCGGATTTAACGCCGTTCACCACAACTCTTTGGGCCCGGCCATCCAGCCAGTTTTTTACCCAGCAAAGCATGTGCCCATCCAAGCTGCGAGTAGTCAGTTTTGCCAGGAGAATGCTGTGGGAAACGGTGTCAAAGGCCTTACTAAAGTCAAGGTAGACAACATCCACAGCCTTTCCCTCATCCAATAAGTGGGTCGCCCTGTCGTAGAAGGAGATCAGGTTTGTCAGGCAGGACCTGCCTTTCATAAACCCATGCTGACTAGGTCTGATTCCCTGGTTGTCCATTATATGACTTTTAATGGCACTCAAGATGACCTGCTCCATGACCTTCCCTGGCACCGAGGTCAGACTGACAGGTCTATAGTTACCTGGAGCCTCCTTCCTGCCTTTCTTGTAGATGGGTGTCACATTTGCCACCCTCCAGTCCAATGGGACACCCCCCAGTTAGCCATGACTTCAGGTAAATCATGGAGAGCGGCTTGGCGAGCACATCTGCCAACTCTTTCAGTACCCTTGGGTGTAACCCATCCAGTCCCACAGACTTGTGTGCATCCAAGTGGTGTAGCAGGTCTCTGACCACCTCCTCTTCAACTGTGCTGACCTCATTCTGCTTCCCCTCCCCATCTCCCAGCTCAAGAGGCTGGGTGTCCAGGGAACAGCCAGTTCCACTGCTAAAGACTGAGGCAAAGTAGGCGTTGAGCACCTCAGCCTTTTCCTCATCCTTAGTTACCATGTTTCCCTCTGCATCCAGTAGGGGAGGGAGATTTTCTCGAATCCTCCTCTTGCTGTTGACGAATTTATAGAAAGATTTTTTATTATCCTTAACAGCTGTAGCCAAGTTGAGCTCTAGCTGCGCTCTCCTAATGTTCTCCCTGCATAGCTTCACTACATCTTTATAGTCTTCATGAGATACCTGGCCCCTCTTCCACAGGTCATAGATTCTCCTTTTGTTCTTGAGATCCAGCCAAAGGTCCCTGTTTAGCCAGTCTGGTCTCCTTCCCCTCCTGCTTGTTTTTCGGCAGACGGGAACAGCCTGCTCCTGTGCCTTTAAGACTTCTCTCTTGAAGTATGTCCAGCCTTCCTGGACTCCCATATCCTTCAAGGCAGCCTCCCAGGGGATTTGGTTAACCAGTCTCTTGAACAGGTTGAAGTTAGCCCTCCGGAAGTCTAAGGTGGCAGTTTTACTAACCCCTCTCTTTGTTTCTTGAAGGATCAAAAATTCGATCATCTCATGATCACTGCACCCTAGACAGCCTCCAACCTTTACCTCCCCCACAAGCTCTTCCCTGTTCACAAGAAGCAGGTCCAGGAGGGCAGTTGTTCATGCTCATGGCACTATTTGGAAAGAACGAGGACTCTTATCTGCTAGTGGTACACCTATAAAGTATGGAGCAGAAATTTTAAACTCGCTGGAAGCCGTACAGAAGCCAAAGGAAGTTGCCGTGATACACTGTAAAGGACATCAGAAAGGAAATTCATATGTAACTTGAGGAAATCAGAGGGCAGATGAAGCTGCAAAATGAGTGGCACTTAGTACCATTTGTGTTCTAATTCCATAAAGGGAAATGCAAGTAGAACCCCCAAAGTATAGAGAAAAAGAAGATAAATTGGCTGAGTCACTGAAATGCAAAAAGGACAATGGAGGGTGGTGGTTAACCCCACACAGACAATGTGTAGTGACTCCTGAAATCATGAAAAAGTTAATGGCTAAAACCCATGAAGAAACCCATATGGGAGCAGAAGCAATGGTTGAATCAGTAAGACATTATGCAATAGGGGTCAAAATGTTGCTCATTGCTAAAAGTGTGAGTAACCAATGTGAAATTTGTTTTAGGAACAATCCAAAGATACAAGCCCAACCCCCTCCAGGAGAGGTAAGAAAAGGCATAACTCCTGGTGAGTACTGGCAAATAGATTTTTCAGAATTGCCAAGGTGTAACCAATATTGATATCTATTGGTATTGGTGGATACCTTTTCTGGTTGGCCTGAAGCTTTCCCATGTCAAACCAACAAGGCAAAAGAGGTAACAAAGCCTTTACTAAAAGAATTTATTCCAAGGTTTGGGGTTTCTTTAAGAAATACTAGGGATCAGGTGGAATTTACACACCCCCTGGAGGCCACAGTCCAGTGGACAGGTAGAAAGAATGAATCAAACACTAAAATGACAAATTTCTAAATTATGCCAGGAAGCCAAATTAAAATCAGTCAAAGCTTTGTCACTTGCTCTCTTGAGGATTAGAGTGACTCCTAGAACTAGAGAAAGGTTAAGCCCTTTTGAAATTCCATATGGCAAACCTTATAATGTCAATCTGACAGGGAGGCCTGAACAAATGCATATAGTAGGGGAAAAATGTATTAACTGATTATCTTTTATCTTTGAACAAGGTATTGAGTTCCATCCACAAATATGTACTTTTATGAGCACCTGTACCCCTTGATTTCCTGCTACACTCTTTCTGTCCCAGAGATCAGGTCTACCTACGGACATGGAAGGATGATCCTCTTGAAGAAAAGTGTAAAGGACCCTATCAAGTGTTTCTAACTGCAAACACTGCCATGAAAATGAGAGGAGTGGAACCCTGAATCCATTACACTAGGATAAAGAAAACACCTCCTGCACTGTGGACATCAGTACCTAAGGGACCTTTGAAATTAACCTTAAGATGAAATTAATGAATTGCACCTAGAATACTGCTGAATCATTTATTCATCTAGACTGTATGCGAGGGATATTTTTATTTTGTATCCTTATAATTGAGGGGGGAATAACTGTATTGATCTATTTGTATAAAGAATTTAACCTGTGTTAAGATTGTTTGGAATGGAGATCAAAGTCTTATTAAGTTTCTTAGTGTTTTCATTAGATGGTGTTGAGCTTCAATTCTTGATGCCAAAATGGGATAGAGATCGAAATATTTGGGAACTCTTAGCCAGAGAAGTAACCAACACATCTTCCTTCTGTATATCTGCAGAAAAATCAGTAGGAGGAATTTATAGTTCTTGTCTTATAGGGGTACCAACTCCTTTAGACTTGTTGAAAAACTATACTATGTTCCAAAATTTTGATGCCAAATTGACTTAACATATATAGTCTAAGTAAATCAACTAAAATCAAAGAAAAAGGAATGTTGAGATTGGTTTATTGCATGCCGGGCATGAATCCGCTTTTCAGATAACACTGCCAGGGCAAAGACTTCAAGAGAGACAGAGCTTTGGGTGGTAAAAGCACCTCTCCAAGTCCCAAGCTGCAGGGAGTGCCTGTGGCCTCTCTCTGACACCGGGAGATAAAGTCCTCTGTTCTGCAGCTGATGTACTGTCTTGTAGGAGCTGTGTTGCCCACTGGAAGAGTTACAGTAAGAAGTGAGCAGGCTGTACAGCCTGGGTTCCTCAAACATTATTCCTTGAACCAATTAATCTAAGACTGGCTGATGATTTGTGGCTTGTGCCAATCCTTTGTATCCATTGTGTTAACAAGGGCTACGTTACCCATCTCCCAATATGCTTTCTGGATGCATAAAAGCATTACTGAAATGAATTAAAATAGACCTTCAAAATTCTCTTCTTCCAAGCAATGATTTAGATCAGGAGGATGGAAGCTCAGGGCTGGTGAGAAAATTTTGTGTCAGTGCTGGTCAACATTTGTGGTGCACATCTCAAACCAAGATTTAAAAAAATTACTTCCTCTGCCATGCTCCTGAGCATGGTTGCAAACCTAACTGTAACTAGTGTCTGATGCGACTCTGGATTTCCTATTTGTTTGCAGTTGGAATCATATCAGGGAGACATCTACCCCCTGGCTACACAGGCGTAGCTGAATAGAATTAACAAAGGCTGGCATGTGGAGAGCAGCCCCAACCTTTTTCAGTTGTCCAGCGTTTGTGTAAGGTGCTGTTAGTTCTTGGGTCCATTAACTTCCAGAGAAAGAAGCAAGGAGGAAAATGAGATGTGTAAAAATTATAGATATAAACTAAAATTATTTAATAGCCAAAATATTCCCCACAGTGAATAAACTCCAAAAATCTTACCAGTCAAATGCTTTAATATTTTCCCCTCCAGATTTTTTAATGCATTGTTTAATGCTGGTTTTTGAATGTCCTCTGTGAGTGCTAAACAGCTGCCTACTTTCTTTTGTAAGGCCTGTCCTGCTATGCTTGAGACCAAGCTCTGGAACTGTGCCACAATTTCTTGGGGAAGAGACATTCCAGAAAACCAGACACAAGCCAATATCATGACTGGAGAGGAAGGATGCCACTGGAGAAAATCCAGAAGTGAAGTATCAGAATCAATTTTAATGGGGGCTCAGCTTTCTTGCACATGCCCTATGACCAGATGTTGGAGTGCAATATTCTCTGACTGGGTTCTTTCAGATATTCCACGCATGGAGGGTATAATGTATGATATCGAATTTACTTATTTGAAGATAGTTGATGTTACACAGGATTTCTAATTTAGCAGAGTGATACAAAATATACTGAAATCACAATACAGATGTGAGATACTCTTAGCAAAATATAGCAATTGCAATATACAGTTCAATCACAATACCAATCTGATCTGCATATATTTGCCCAATTGTACCATTCCACATGCTTCACCTAAGGGCAACAAAAGATGGTGGTTGGCTCCAGCAAGGCCTACTGATGGGCAAGGAACCCTTTGATAATGGAAAACATCCACTAGGCTGTGGCAAGCCTCTGCAACCACATGAAGATGTAAGCACAAGCTGATGGCCCTCCTCAAAAACTCCAGGGACCACCAGTCCCATGTAAAATGGGGCCAGTCAGCATGCTTGTCTGACTGAACCCTGCGCCTGATCAAGTCTGTTCTATCTTCTTATTAAATATTTTCTTAACTATCTCTGCATAATCTGACTCTATCCTGTGTGTATGTGTGCTGCAAGAAGTAAGTACCAGCTCCTGGTAAGACCTCTCTGTGTGTGTGTGAGTGGACTGGGTGCCAGCAACTGGAGTCAGACCAGGGATGTAGGTACCCCATGGCCTGTGGTGTCAGCTACTGGAACAAGTGGGATCCCAGTGCCAGCTATTGGAGCAGGTGGGAATTTCAGCTGCCAGCCACTGGGGTAGGAACAGTGTGTGTCCCCAAAACCAGCTACTGGCAGGGACTGGAGTGAGTGAGGTGAGAGGCTCAGCACCAGTGGCTGGAGCTGGACTAGCTGTCCAGTAGGAGACCCTGGGTCCAGGCACAGGTATCAGGTGGGGCAAAGGCTGGTATCTAGGAGGGATCTATGAGTGCAGAGTGCCTGTGAGACGAGTGTGTGAGTGCTGCGTGCTTGTAGCAAGTATCAAGTTGGACCAGCTAGAAAATATGGAACTTATGGGGTATGTAAGAGGGCCTGGGATCCCGGTAGCGGTACCACTTGGACAGAGGGGCTGTGCTGGTACTTGAGAGATCCACAAATGTGCATGTGCTTGTGAATCTAGAGATTTGAGCAGAAAGGCACAAAGAAAGAGGCCTCAGATGAATTTGAACCGGTGTAAGTCTCAGTTATGGTGGCAACATGCCACAGGGCAGAGTCCCCGGCAGGTGCTGGATCAGCTGACCCTGCAGAAGCTTCAATGCAGACAGAGCTTCAGATAGTAAAAGCACCTCTCCAATCTGAGGCTGCAGGGAGTGCCTGGGGCCTTTCTCATCATGAGAGATGGCCTTCTGTCCTGCAGGAGGTGTGCTGTCTTGGAGGAGCTGTGTTGCCAAGTGGAGGAGTTATGGGAAGAACTGAGCAGGCTGCGCAGCATAAGGCAAGATGAAAGGGAGATAGACAGGATCTTCTCTGAGATGCATCAGCTTAAAGAGCCCTCGACCCCAACTGCATTCAGGCAGCATCTCCCCCTAGTATGAAGGTAAGTGCAACCTCTGCAGACAGTGAAGGATGGAAGCGGGTGACTTCTGGCACCAAGGGGAAGGCTCCTGCCCCACCTAAAGGCTTGCAACTATGAAATAAGTTCACCACCCTCAAAGTTGAAGAAGAGCCAGATGTGCCTTCAGGCAAAGGATCTGGGCCACCTTACCCTAAACCATGCAAGACCACCAGGAAGAAGTGGTGAGTGATCGTAATGGGTGACTCCCTGCTGTGGGGGACAGAGACACTCATCTGGTGACCTGACCTGTCATCTAGAGAGGTTTGCTGCCTGCCAGGGGCCTTGAAGCTGGAGAATAACATAGTGACAACAGTTTCAAGATGGTGATGGACAAAGATGGTGCTGAAACCTCTGGCCAGCAGAGAGGCATGATCATACAGTGCTTTGTCAGGTGCAAAGCATCAATAAAGACTCAGTCCACCTGAACAACCAGGTGAGATTCTGCCTGAGAGATCTCTGTTCTGTCAGCCCAGCCTGGAGCAACTGACGATTAAGACAGATGACTCAAAGAGGACCCTTTAGTCTGAAGAACAAAATAGCACTGGCAGGGCAGTCGTTGAAGGAGTCATGGGTGGAGCTGAATGATCATAGAATAATGTAGGTTGGAAGGGATGTCTAGAGCTCTCTAGTCCAACACACTGCTCAGAATCACATGGTATCAACAGAATCGTTGAGGTTGGAAGGAATCTCTTGAGATCATCTTGTCCTCCTCCCCACCCCACCCCCCCCCCCCGCTCTAACAGGGTCAACCAGAGCAGGTTGCTCAGGACATTGTCCAGTCAGGTTCTGATTATCTCCACTGATGGAGACTCTTCTTGCTCAAAGCAGGTCCAATCAGATCAGGTTGTTCAGGGCCTTGTCCAGTGAAACTTTCAGTATCTCTAAGGATAACTGTCCCTTACCCTCATGAACAGCTTCTTCCACTTGCTAATAATTAGAGTGTGTCTACACTGAAGTAAACTATGTGACTGCATCTCATGTATATGTACCCTAGCTAAACTGCTTACTGCCTAAAGCATAAACCCCGATCCACAGTATTTGCCATGTTTTTGTACATTTGTGTTAGCATTACCTTTTCATTACCTTTTGTAACACCAGAGCCTTGATACATTTTTAGTGGAAATCTACTCATTTCAGTGATGGTCTGTGCAGAATAAAGTATGACCCAGATTCCTTGACCACTTCATTGTAATGGTATGTAGAAGGAGAGTGTCTGCTCCTTTAAGGGCATCTGGTCAAAGGAGCCATACGCAAGAACATACAGAGACATTTGAAAGTCCATGCAGTAATACTTTCAGTAAGATTGTGGCTGGGTACTCTCTGTGAGGGGAAGCTGCATTTTATGTGAAAGAACAGCTGGAATGCATGGAGCCCTGACTGGGGAGGGCTGAGGAGCCAACTGAGAGCTTATGGGTAAGGATTAAAGAAAAGAGAGGTAAGGGTGACAATTGTAATGGGTGTCTGCTATAGGCTGCCAGACCAGGAAGAACAAGTGGATGAGGCCCTCTACAGACAGGTAGGAGCAGCCTTGTGTTTGCAGGCCCTGGTCCTCACAGGGGACTTCAACTAACCTGATATCTGCTGGAGGGACAACACAGCAGGGCATAAGCCATCTAGGATGTTCCTGGAGAGCATCAATGACAACTTCCTCACCCAAATGATAGAGGAGCCAATGAGAGGAGGTGCTCTGCTGGACCTCCTGCTGACCAACAAGGAGGGGCTCATCGGGTATGCGAAGGCCAAAGGCAGCCTTGACTGCAGTGACCATGAGATGGTGGAGTTCAGGGTCCTGAGGGGAAGAAGAAGGGTAAAAGTCAAGTTCAAAACCCTGGACTTGAGGAGAGCCAACTCTGGCCTCTTCAGGAATCTGTTTAGAAGCGTCCTGTGGGATAAGGCCCTGGAGGGACGAGGGACTCAAGAAAGCTGCTTAATATTGGAGCATCACCTTCTCCAAGCTCAAGAGCGGTCCATCCCAAAGAGCAGTAAGTTGGGAAAAAATGCCAGGACGCCTGCGTGGATGAACAATTAACTCCTGGCCAAACTCAAACACAAAACAGAAGGTGAAAGCAGAGACAGGAAACCTGGGATGAATACAGAGACACTGTCTGAGAATACAGGGGTGACATTAGAACAGCCAAAGCCCACCTAGAATTGAATCTGGCAAGGGATGTCAAAGACAACGAAAAGGGCTTCTGTAAGTACATAAGTGGCAAAAGGAAGACTGGGGAAAATGTCGGCCCATTGCTGAATGAGACAGGAGATCTGGTGACACAGGACATGAAAAAGACTGAGGTACTGAATGCTGCCTTTGCCTCAGTCTTTACTAACAAGACCAGCCTTCAGGAATCCCAGGCCCCAGAGACCAGGGGGAAAGTCTGGAGCAAGGAAGATGCACCATTGGTACAGGAAGATCAGGTTAGGGAATACTTAAGCAAAAAGGATGTACAAAAGTGCATGGGCCCAGATGGGATGCACCCATGAGCACTGAGGAAGCAGGCAGCTGTCACTGCAAGGCCACTCTCAATAACCTTTGAAAGATCATTGTGATTGGGAGAAGTGACCAAAGACTGGAGGAAAGCAAATGTCACTCCTATCTTCAAGAAGGGCAAGAAGGAGATCCCAGGGAACTACGGCCTGGTCAGCCTCACCCTGGGAAGGTGATGGAGCAGCTAATCCTGGGAACAACTTCCAGGCACAAGAATGACAAAACGGTCATCAGGAGTAGTCAACATGGATTCACCAAGGGGGAGTCAGGCTTGACTGACCTGATAACCTTCTATGATGAAACGACTGGCCTGGTAGATAAGGGGAGAGCAGCAGATATTGTCTACCTGGACTTCAGGAAGGCTTTTGACACTGTCTCCCATAAGATCCTCATAGAGAAGCTGTTGATGTATGGGCTGGATGAGCAGACAGTGAGGTGGGTTGAAAACTGGCTGAACAGCCGGGCCCTGTGAGAGACGAGAAACCAGGCCTGCGAGAAACTAAGAAAAACAGCCTGAGAAAGCAAAAGTTGAGGCTGATCAAAGCAATGCCTCAAACACTCGCAAGACAAAACTATGAGTCACAGGGTGGATAGCGTGGAGGTCGAAGCTGATAAGGCTGCCCCAATAACACAAGATGGGACTGGAGGAAGGAGCCCTGTGAAGACAAGATGGCTCTGCTCTGGTGCACCTGGCCAAAACTTCAAGGGCCATCTGTCTGGTGAATGACCTTTGCTTCATTATCCACGAAATGCATATTAAAGTTAACACCCTGCAATATGCTAACGAGGGCTAACATGATCATGCTAATTACATCATCCCATGAAACACCTCACCCCTCCCCGTACATGGGATACGTAGGTATGTGGGTCGACCTAGGGGACGGACCCAAGGAAAGTGGGTATAAATCAAGGGAGGGGGAAGAAAGGGGGGGCCCGGGAGAGTGCAGTGAAGCAAAGAAGATGGATGCAAGCGAAAAAGACGGATGCCTCCTGGAACCCTCGCTGGCGGGATCAGCGCAGAAACCCAGACCGGTGATCTGTATTTCCCTATTCCCTCTATCTCCCTCTTTTCCCTTTCCTATTAAGAAATGCAAGGCATATTGTATTGCTTGCCACAACTTGCTATATACTTAGCCAACTATCGTGTGTTCAATTAGTATATTGTGAGTAGTTAATAAATGTTTGGACTTGGAGACTTGTTGTCCGCTCCATTGGGGATTTGCGAATCTGAGTCACTTGTCTCCCTCATCTGAGCGGGACGTGACATTAAAATTGGCGTAGTCGGCAGGATCCCCTTCGGTGTCGGAAAGTCTTATGAGATACTGGTTCTCTATCCGACCAACTCGGACAGGGAGAACCGGGAATTGGCCCCTCAGCTATATGCTGGGAGAGGGTCGGAGGGATACCGATTCTCTATCCGATAAGGACAGGGAGAATCGGGAAGTGACCTCTCAGCTCTAAGCCAGGAGAGGTTCGAGCAGTGGCAAGCCATGACTGGCCAGGAAATGTCGGTGCTTGACTGCTCCCCTATTTTTGAGAAACTGAAGGAGTATAAGGCTTGTCCTCCTCCTTTAGTAGAGGTTTGGGCCCACAATAATTGGCATAATCCAGAAGCAGTGGCAAGCTATATCAGTGTGCTTGTGGGGGTGAAAGGGTCGCGACCAGGCAAAGGAAAAGCTGTAGTGTGCGCTGTATTGGGGGCAGCACTGACTGCAGCCCAAAAAGATAAACATGTTAAGAAACAATTAGAAGGGGAAATGATCAAATCCTTACAAGATCTGGTAAAAGCTCTCCAGGATCAATTGGTCGAGGAACGTAAAGTTACTGAACAAAAAGCTAAAATCTGGCAAGAGCAAACTGAAGTTCTGAAAAGCCAATTAGCTGATGAGCGTAACACCTCTCAGCGACTTCACACGGCTCTGTTAGATGCCTTGGACCGAGAAAAAATCTCACGGTCCGAAAAAGAGGGGAATGAACAAGAAACCTGCAACCAGACAGATCTTGTCTCTGTTCCAGATAGTGAACAGGGAGTTACGAGTCTGGCAAAAGCAGCAGCCAGACCCTTGTATCCAACAAAGGATTTAGAGATAAGCCGAGAAATTTTTTACCCCAAAAATGAGGGGGCAAATTTAAGACCATTAATTAAAACGGAGACCACCGATGGTCAGGGTGGAAGAGCTCCGCAGGTCACCATTCGAACTACACCATATCCAGCGACTGAGCTTGCGAAAATTCAGGAGAAATATACCAGACGAGCTCAGGAAACTGAGACTGAATACGTGTGGAGGGTATCTTTGACTGGTGGCGACCGAATTTTGTTATCAGAAGATGAGGCCCAGGGGTACTGGGGGCCAGGGGTTTTCTTAATCACTGACGACCAGAGAGAGTTAACTCAACGAGCTGCTTATTGGGCTGGGGGTCTGGACCCCTTGGAAAGGGGGGATCCAGTATGTATTGAGACCCCAACCATAAATCATTTGACCGAAAGTCTGCAGAAGGCTGCTTGTCTCTGTGATAAGAGACATATGGTATTTGGTGATCAGATAAAGGGTGAGGTGATAAGAGACATATGGTATTTGTCAATCAGATAAAGGGTGGGAGCCTGGGTATGTGCATGTCTGTCTGATGTGATTTACAATTGCGATAAGAGGCAAATGGCATTTGGTGGTCAGATAGTTTACAAAGGGTGAAGGCCTGAGTGTGGGCATGTCTGTTTGATGTGATTTACGCCAAGTCTGCAATTAGCAATATCCTGTGAAGTAGGCATAGAGATGAGCTATGCCATGTAAGGGAAAAACCCGAGAGGGTCAGCAGAAGATAACGCAGAGGAAGACTACGACCCCCCTAGCAACAAAAGGCGCAGCCGCAGATGAAACCAAAAAGGCCACGTCAGCCCAGAACCTGAAGATTATAAAAAGAGACTGCCAAAGAGGAGGGGCGCGCGCCGTTGGCGGAGCAGTGACTCCCCGGCCGCCCAGCGCTGCTTTACTTGCTCAACTGCTTGCTGAATTAATAAATTTTATAAGTCACTTGATTTGGCTTCTGAAAGTTATTTTCCCCAATTTATAACAGTCTCCAATTAATGCATGACAGGCGTTTGGTTCCACAGCAGCCTTCCCCGATGCTATTAATTGCTAACCCTGATCAAATGACTCCCCTGATTCGGGGCTTGCCGGACTCTTTGAAATCACATGCAGTACAATTACAAGATCGTTTGCGGAATGCAGTAGCCCTACGAGGGGGGAGACGGGCGGGGGGAGAAGCCATGACCTGGGGAGAGATAGCTCAGGACTTAATAAATTATGGCCGGAGAATGGGCCTTACCTGGGGAACAGGTAAACCTAAGCCCTCGGTACGCAGAGTAGAACAGCAGGAAAATCCGCCTCCTTCCCCTCCGCAAGTTTTAAGAACAAAGAGAAACCTCTTGTGGACTGAGGGAATTGGACAGGGGATTCCCCGAGAGTTAGTGGATGGTATGCCTACTACAGTTTTAGAAAAGCTCATTCGAGCCTGGAAAGACAAAAGGAAGCTGCCCCCCGCAACTGAGCGGACCTTTCGGGGAAGGAAAAAACTGAAAACTAACAAGATGGTGGTAATTGCTTCTCAAACACCAACTTCCCCTTGTCCTGGTTTTGACCAGGATGGAGTTTATTTTCATTGGAGTATTTCATACCATGTGATGTCACGCCCAGGGATTTAGGTGGGATGGCCCGCACTCTCTCTCTCTCTCTCTCTTTCTCGGGGGGGGGGGGGGGGGGGGGGGGGGGGGTGGGGGGGTGGGGGGGGTGGTCACCACGCTCGGTAAGCCACTGTTGCATTTTACCCGGTTCTTTTTGGACTCACTATTGTTACTGTTGTTCTCTTATTATATTTAGTAAATTTTTTCTTTTTATTCAACCTACGAATTCTCTTCTTTTCATCCCTCCCCTATTTCACCAGAGGGGGGAGGGGGAGGTGAACAGCCGGCCACGTGGCTGCCGGCTGAGTTCAAACCTCCACACCCCTGAAGAGGACTTGATTGATTTCGGGTCAGGGGAAACTGGACTCGCCATCCCCAGTAAGTGAGCCGGGGGATGGCGGGTGGGTCCACTTAAGGAGGCTCACAGAGAATACTAAAGGAGACTTGCTGATTACCTTTCCGCTCGGTCCCCTTAAAACTCCAGTTACATTTCTAGTAGATACGGGTGCTCAGATCTCAGCACTCCAAGCTGAGGTTGCCAAGCGCAATGGCATAATTGCTGACAAAAAGCAGATCTGGGTTACAGATGTTTTCGGGGACTCTAAGCCACAGCTGACTGCTCGGGTGAAATGCTGGTTACCTGGGAATAAAACTGCAACAGAGGCTATGATGATCCTGGGAAATTTCCCCACAAATATCCTGGGACTTGACCTATTGAAGGGACAAGCCTGGGTGGATTCAAAAGGAAGGGAATGGAAATTTGGGCCCCCAACTGCCTCTATCAGACTTTTACAGCAAGCGCCTGCGCTTCCTCCTTCTAAAACTGTTAATGTGAAACCTTACGCCTTACCGTTAGGGGCCAGGGAGGGGATCACTCCGGTAATAGCAGAGCTGCGGGAGCAAGGGATAATCGTTCCAACTCACTCACCCTATAATTCCCCAGTGTGGCCAGTCCGTAAACCTAACGGAAAGTGGCGACTGACAATTGACTATCAGCGATTAAATGCCAATACAGGTCCTCTAACAGCTGCAGTGCCTAACATAGCTGAACTGATTGCAACCATACAGGAACAAGCCCACCAGATCTTAGCAACTATTGATGTGAAAGATATGTTCTTTATGGTCCCCATACAGGAGGCAGACAGAGATCGCTTTGCCTTTACATGGGAAGGCGTGCAATTTACTTTTACACGTCTCCCCCAGGGATATTGTCATTCGCCGACCATCGCTCATTATGCACTAGCGCAGGAGCTTGCTCAAATCCCTCCTAGGGAAGGGGTCAGGATATATCAATATATTGACGATGTCCTGATTGGTGGCTCTGATGCTGCTGCAGTGGGACAGACCCAGTCAGGAAATCACCCTGCCCACCTACTAAACAACCAGGTGGATTATATTGGCCCTCTCCGGCTCTCCGAGGGAAAACACTATGTATTGGTGGGGGTGGAAATAGTACCGGGCCTAACCCAAGCAGAAGCTGTATCTCGAGCAACTGCAGAAAATATGGTGAAGGGGTTAAAACGCTGGTTTAGCTGCTTGCCTAAGCCCAAATCGATCCAATCAGACAACGGTAATCACTTTACTGCCGGGGTGGTTCAGGAGTGGGCTCGAGATGAAGGAATCCAGTGGATTTTCCATACTCCATACTATCCCCAAGCAAATGGAATTGTGGAACGCACCAACGGACTGTTAAAGCAGGCCCTAAAACCCCTCGAACCAGGATGGCCGCAACGGGTGCCAGACGCAGTAATGAAGATAAACAGCCGGTGGGGAATTAATGGGTGCCCACGACTTACCGCGTTCTGTCCTAAGCCTCTCTCCATACTCGCCGGGAAAAAAGAGACTAAAGACCCTACAAACCCGCTCCATTATCCTGGACAACCTGTTCTAGTAGACTTGCCCACCGTGGGGCAAGTACCCCTAACCCTAAAAACTCCCATCAATATTTGTTCATGGGTGGCTACTGATGCCCATGGGAAAGAATCCCGTATCAATACCAGGTGGATTGTCCCTTCTTTCTAACCATCATTGTTTTGTTATGCATATATGTGTTTTACAGAGCATTGATCCTGGACAACAGGAGACCTATGTTACTTTTAGCACTTTCAATGGTTGTAGGCATTATTGGCTAGTTATTATTTGTAATCTGCTTACATTATTATATAATGTGTGGAATCATACCTGCTGAGTGTGGAATAAATCATTGCCAATCAATTACAATCAACAATCCAGGAAATTTTACAGGTACATTTAATGAGTTCACTTATTGGAAGGCTAACCTGGAGTTGTGCCTTAAGTTACCTTATTGGGAATCACCTCCAAAATAAAGGAAGCCTGTGAGCCACCTGTGACTGCAAACTGGTGCTTGCAAATACCAAACAGATTACAGTGCTAGCTCATATAACTGGATGTGGTCCTTACAACACCACATCCACCAACAGCAAGATGCAGTCATCAAAGACTAGTTGAAGGGGTCTGATCCCACAAATTAAGCATTAATGAATTGTACCTGAATATTAAACTGTATTCCCATTTAAATCCTTATAGACCTGATAATGTGATTGTGTAACCTCAAATAGTTTTAGAAAATTTAACTTAGCAATTATATGTACTAACAAGGTATGCCTTTAAGGAATTAAAGGTGCAGACCCAACAAGCATCTAAGATGGCGTTGCAGAATCCGGCTAGCATTGCTGAAGGAACATGGACTGTGCAGTGTGCTGAATCTAACTGAGGGAGAATGCTGCATCACCATCCACAGTGCCACCACCTCTATAGAGGAGACCGTGCCACGATGAAGATGATCAACAATGGGAAGTGAGAACCTTTTTATTGACTGATGGACTAGTTTGATGGATGGAACCCTGGGTCATGGGTCACATCACTGGGATCCTCAGGACTCACGGGGTGGGGAAGATGGCTTGTAAATATTAGTATTGTGATATTATGCAAATTTTTGCTTTTAATAGTATGCCTTGCAGCAGTTAGATATATGCTCTCTCACCTTCTGTCTTCTTTTTCCCTATACCTTTTTGAGATCACAATGGTCAAAGAAGAACTTGGAGTGTTTGAGTCACGGGGTGGGATGTGAGAGACGAGAAACCAGGCCTGTGAGAAACTAAGAAAAACAGCCTGAGAAAGC
The DNA here is from genome assembly GCF_031877795.1 of Strix aluco. Lineage (NCBI taxonomy): Eukaryota > Metazoa > Chordata > Aves > Strigiformes > Strigidae > Strix > Strix aluco. Next base: position 22,733,062 of record NC_133970.1, read on the forward strand.
AAAAGTTGAGGCTGATCAAAGAAATGCCTCAAACACTCGCAAGACAAAACTATGAGTCACAGGGTGGATGGTGTGGAGGTCAAAGCTGATAAGGCTGCCCCAATAACACAAGATGGGACTGGAGGAGGGAGCCCTGTGGAGACAGGACGGCTCTGCTCTGGTGCACCCGGACAAATTTCAAGGGCCATCTGTCCGGTGAATGACCTTTGCTTCATTATCCACAAAATGCATATTAAAGTTCACACCCCGCAATATGCTAACGAAGGCTAACACGATCATGCTAATTACATCATCCCATGAAACACCTCACCCCTCCCCGTACATGGGATACGTAGGTATGTGGGTCGACCTAGGGGACGGACCCAAGGAAAGTGGGTATAAATCAAGGGAGGGGGAAGAAAGGGGGGGCCCGGGAGAGTGCAGTGAAGCAAAGAAGATGGATGCAAGCGAAAAAGACGGATGCCTCCTGGAACCCTCGCTGGCGGGATCAGCGCAGAAACCCAGACCGGTGATCTGTATTTCCGTATTCCCTCTATCTCCCTCTTTTCCCTTTTATATTAAGCAATGCAAGGCATATTGTATTGCTTGCCACAACTTGCTATATACTTAGCCAACTATCGTGTGTTCAATTAGTACATTGTGGGTAGCTAATAAATGCTTGGACTTGGAGACTTGTTGTCCACTCCATTGGGGATTTGCGAATCTGAGTCACTTGTCTCCCTCGTCTGAGCGGGACGTGACAGGCCCAGAGGGCACATAGTCTAATTGGAGACCAGTAACTAGCAGTGTACCCCAGGGTCAATACTGGGTCCAGTTCTGTTCAACATCTTCATTAAGAACCTGGATGATGGGGCAGAGTGTACTGTACCCTCAGCATGTTTGCAGATGACACCAAATTGGAAGGAGTGGCTGATACACCAGAGGGTTGTGCTGCCATCCAGAGGGACCTCAACAGGCTGCAGAAATGGGCCAACAAGAACCTCACACAGTTCAACAAGGGGAAGTGCCAAGTCCTGCCCCTGGAGAGGAACAACCCCAGGCACCAGTATATGCTGGGAACCGAGCAATTGGAAAGAAGCTTTGCAGAAAAGGACTTGGGGCTCCTGGTGGACACCAAGTTGAACATGAGCTAGCAATGTGCCCTTGCAGCCAAGAAGGCTAACGGTATCCTGGGCTGCATTGGACAAAGTATTGCCAGCAGGTCGAGGGAGGTGATCCTTCCCCTCTATTCAGCACTGGTGAGGCCACACCTGGAGTGCTGTGTCCAGTTGTGGGCTCCTCAGTATAAGAGACATGGACCTAGTAGAGAGAGTCCAGCGAAGGGCCACAATGATGATTAAGGAACTGGAGCATCTCTCCTGAGGAAAGGCTGAGACATCTGGGACTGTTTAGCATAGAGAAGAGAAGGCTCAGGGAGGACCTTAACAATATATCTAAATACCTGAAGGGAGGATGCAAAGAAGACAAAGCCAGGCTCTTTCCATTGGTGTCTAGTGACAGGACAAAAGGCAATGGGCACAAACTGAAACACAGGAGGTTCCATCTGAACATAAAGAAACACTTTTTTTACTGTGAGGGTGACTGAGCGCTGGAACAAGTTGCCCAGAAAGGTTATGGAGTCTCCCTCCTTGGATATATTCAAACACCATCTGGACATGGTCCTGGGCAACCGGCTCTAGGTGGCCCTACTTGAGCAGGGGATTGGACAAGATGACCTCCAGAGGTCCCTTCCAACCTCAATCATTCTGAGATTAAATGATGTATAGCAAGAAAGGAGGAATCTGGTAGAGTAAGGCACATTCAATACATTCAGTTACAGATATTGCTTCAGTCTCACGATGTTGTTTCTCTGCAATAATATCCATAAATTAATAGCTATAAACATAATTTTTTTGTAAGAAGAGTATGTGCAACTTAAGACAAAAATAGGGCCATGTGCTAACTCAACTACTGTATGCAAATCACACTTGCAATTTATATTTTTGAATGCAAGCTAGTACCTTGAAAGATATTCTGACAACTCTGAATTACTGCAATATTTAAAGCAGAAGGACTTGAGAATTTGTAGTAATTGAGAACTTTGATATTTTCTTCACCACAGGATCATACACCCCCCCCCCCCCCCCCCCCCCCCCCCCCCACCTAGACTAACTGCTCAAGGACCAGTGGACACTGTGTTAACTCCCCTAAGGAGCAGGCAGGTAAGCTTTGGCCTCATCCCATAACATGCCAGTCCACTTAGCACTGGGGCCATCAAAATTTGACATTTTATATCCTCAATGAGGAACTGCAGTCTGGTAAAGCATCTGCTTCCAGAACTACTCATATTTTGTCTATTTTACTGTGGTGGGTTAACCTTGGCTGGACACCAGGTGCCCACCAAGCTGCTCTATCACTCCCCCTCCTCAGCAGGACAGGGGGAGAAAATAAGATGAAAAACTCATGGGTTGAGATAAAGGCAGTTTAAGAAGAAAAAGCAAAGTCTGTGGGAGGAATCAAAGGAAACAAAACAAAAAAGAAATCTGTTCTCTACTTCCCATCAGCAGGCGATATCCAGCCACTTCCTGGGAAGTAGGGCCTCAGTGCACATAGTGGTTGCTTCAGAAGATAAATGCTTTAATAATAATGCCCCCCCCCCCCCTTCTCTTAGCTTTTATTGCTGAGCACAATGTCATATGGTATGGAATATCTCTTTTGTCACCTTGGGTCAGCTGTCCTGGCTATGTCCGCTCCCAAGATCTTTCCCACCCCCAGCCTACTGGCCTTTGGGGGTGGGATGGAGAGACAGCCTTGATCCTGTGGGAGCACTGCTTAGCAGTGGCCAACACACTGGTGTGTTATCAACACTGTTCTAGCTACCAATACAAAGCACAGCACTGAGTGCTGCTATGGGGAAAGTTAACTCCATCCCAGCCAGACCTAATACATTTACTTACAAAAGTTATCTCATGGCATAACACTGCCCTTTAAAGCACTCAGTATTCAAGAGGTGCAGCTAGGAGACAGTACAGAAACAAAAACATAGGCATATCCATTGAATGATACCAGACATTCTCTTTGCCTCACAGTGAAATCAATGAATAGCTCTTCAATACTCACAAACATTTGTTAATTGCTGATGAACATAGATTGAGGAAGTAAGCAACTACTGTGGCTGTTGCTGGGAATGAGCAAGGAAAAGAGCTGAAAGTTGGGATGAACTGACATCAGCAAACCATGAGGTCCTAGTGATCTCTCAGCTGATGCTCATTGGAAATGACTTGTGCTGGTGACATTTTTTGCATGATCCTGCATGTGTTCCATGTTTTGCCAAATTCTGATGTTAACCTAGGCCAAAGATTTAGAAGTAGCCTAGTGTTTTGTGCAGGTACCGGAAGACCATAGATCAACAAAAAAAAAATCTCCTTTCTATGAAACTAAGATATTTTCTATAAATTGGATTCATTCAATATTAGCATTAAATATTGTAGTCAGCCAAACTGTCTTGGGTCCTGCCTTCTGGGTCTGCTACAGGAGATACCACTCTCACCATACTTTACAGCATCATTACTTAGATCTGAAGCCCCAAAATAGTCAAAAGTAAATTTAAAAAAAGGACTAATTAGATTGGAGTGACTGGCTAGGGGCATTGAAAGTATTTGGTGCCTAAAACACTCAGATGGGGAAGGCACAGAAAGCACCTTCTTTTCTCAAGTGCAGTACAAAATCCCAGTAACCCAGCTGCTTGTCCAAGAATAACAAGCTTCTACTATCACTTAGGACTTAAAGAGTACACACAGTGTGTCTAAAAATATTTGATAGTCATCTCACTGTAAATAATACAAGGACATTCGAAAAGAAAATCCAAGAGAAGCAAAAGGCAGATGCAACTTTCTGAATCCAGCAGCATCTGTTAAAAGAACAGCGACAACTACCTCTGCTTCTCAATGACAGCTGGCTGTTTCCATGCACTTCTCCACACAAGATATGAGGTCCTAAATGACTACTTACTAGTAAAATCTGAAAGTAACCAATAGAACCTACAGGAAACTTGAGTATGAATTTGACTGTTCCTATTGCTACCCAATAATGTAACACAAACCAAGATTCAAAAAACAGAGTGAAAGAAGCTCATGCTGGAACAAAAACTTAAGAGAAAAACCCTGAATGGTACAAATGCACGCGAACTTCTTTAAAGACTTTACTGAATTCTCAGGCTCTAACAGCCTTTAGAAAAACATACGAAAAATGTGTCAACTTTAGCGTCCTAGTACTAGAGATGGTAACACGTGTAGATATGCCTTCTGACAGTATTTTTATTCAGCCCCTCCAAGAACCAATTGCATGTCAGTCTGAAACATGACAGCCTGCAGGCTACTTAGTGTCAAAAATATGTATAAAAAAAATAAACAAATTACTCTTTTGTGCTGTCTTGCCAATCTTGCCTTAGTCTCCTCCAGTTCTTTGTGAATCTTCAGTACATGCTTATTCATTTTACGAATTGTGGAATGTAAGATTTCCCAGACATAGAACCTAGGAAAGATGCAGAACCCAAAACAGTAAGTTGCATACTGTTCCAAGACAGTAAATGCACAGGTCTGCTATAACTCTCAACTCTTCTTATTCAAACCATCAGAAACAGGGCAACTTTCTATTGCTACAGAGCAAGTTAAACTAATAAACAAATAGAAGCGCAGAACACTGATCTGGGGGAAATTTACAATATTTCATTGTTATTACCTAGGACATCTACTGGAGTGAGCAAACATTCAACACTAAGAAAGCATATCACTTACTTCTTACCTGTAGTTTGCATTGAATTACCAAACCAGCACTTTATTTCAGAATAATTCTGCAACACTACTAGCATCAAACTGCCAGGTCTGAGCATTTTTCCCACTCTCAGTAAACAATATATCTGAGGGTGATGCAGGATACATGCCCTAGGTGCAAGCCAAGATCCCACCAGGCTAGCAACTATACAACAGGGTTAATGGTTCTTGTCCAGAAATGGTCCTAGAGCTTCTCCTTCCACTTTGGCAAACTTACAGGCTACTAGCATAGCTTTTTGCAGGATATAAAAAGGCATGCTGCAGTTCAGAGGAGAATACTAAAGCTTGTGTTTTAGGGAAGCAACACAATTTTATGTAGAGTTTAAAGCAAAATAATGAAAGTAAAAACTACAATTATTTTAAGTTAAAAAAAATGGATTCTAACCATTTAAAATAAAAATTCAGATAAAAAGCAACTGAAGACAGAAATTCCACACTTGTTACCTAGTAAAATCATGTGCAAGTTCTGAAGAGAAGATCCAGTTTGCTACTGCAGCACAATCAACAATCTGTGTTCGAATCATCTTATCCACAAGAACAGCAATCATCTACATTTTGGGAAAGACAAGATGGTCATTCCTACCACAAGAAACGGTCAAGTTTACCTGCTGCAACATGGAGTCTGTGAAATTACTGTGGGCTAAGGTACAACCAGTGCTGGGTTGTATGAAAAGCTATTAGAGTCAAGTTTGGTTTTATGCAACTTTGCAAATATATTAGTCAAACTAATGAATTATTTCAAATACTTCAGGAAGCTATTACTGCTTAAAGAAGACATATCATTTGCTGAACCTAAAAATGCTCAGACTAGGGGAGCTGTATCAATCATGACAATCAATCATCACAAGTCATCTTTACTCCTCATGAGAGTGATGACTTCACTTTTCATTCAAGTGAGTACTTCTGCTGTTCCCAAGAGCAAAAATACAAGAACTGACTTTTGAGACAAGGCATCAGAGAAGCAAGTCCCAATAGTCAACATTGGAGTATCAAATCAGAAGACATGTTCCTGCTACATAACCATAAGGCAACAGCAACTGCTAGCCTACTCTCCTTGGACTGCAACAGTCCCCAAGCACAACCATATGCTCTTTCCTGCAGGACCTCTTCATTTTAGAATGAAACCAGCACTGCATATAAGTATTTACTACAGGACCCTACCTTGATGAGGCTTGTGGGAAAATCAAGCAGGTAGCTACAAAAATTATCTTGTGATTAGAACAGTTTTGTGCCATTCAGAAGAAAAGGCCCATCTTAATTATTCATGTACTCCATACTGCAATACCCAAGAAACTCAGCCTGCAACATGTTTATTCTCATAATCATCCATTCTCAAATAGAATAGGGAAGTGTAACAAAGCTCAATTTAAGGTAGAAAACTAAATTAACTGAATGAATCCGAGAACTCATGACTCATTTCTCAATTTCCAAGATTGCTTCCTATATGCATTTGTCTTAAGAAATTCTTCCTGGCATTATCCAGATTACCTAGTTTGAGCCTTCATGTAACACAGACATAGAAATTTGTGAAAGTATTCAATCTTGATGTTAAAGTTCTCCTTTATGACATCAAAGCCTTTGTGCCCCAGAAAATAGCTGAGACTGTGACCATCCATAATTTAAAGGTTGATACTTCAGGTAGGAATTTATATATATATTTAATCTCTGCCTTTTTTGATCCTTTTATTTAAGAAACTATTCTACAATATCTTGCCTCTCTTTCAGGACCTGACTTTTAAGAATATTTAAAGTAATCTTTTAGTAACCCTAGAAAATGGGCCTTAGGCCCAGTAGCAGATGCAAGGATTCTCCAGCACTCAATGAGATTACTTTTAATGTGAAATTCTCATTGACATTTGATGTCCAGTTTAAGGCACTTAACAGTAGTAAACATGACTTCAATTCTTTTAAATACAAATAGACAATAGACAGTATTTTTAAGTAAACAAAGGAAATTGTAATGCTTTATATTTTAACATGACTTCATGTGAGTGGGAACTTCAACAAATATCTGCCATTGATGCTCTTACCTGCGGATGATTCTTCCAAACCTCGTATACAACTCTCAGGACATGGAGTTTCCCCTCATCACTTTCAGCAAGTACTTTGAAGACTTCATGAAACCTTTAAGGAAATATAAGTAGTCAATAGAGGGTTAGGATCAGGGCAATGAAGCAGAAGATGCATAGTAAGTGGTTCAGATGGTCCCAACATTTTCTTTTGGCCAATCCACAACAGTTCTGGAAAGGCTACCCCCTGACAAATAGAACTGTCCTGAGTTTAAAAGGTTGCAGAGACAAGACAACTCCTAAAAGCAAAGTAACCCTATCTCAGGGGCAAACTTACTCCTCAAAGCTAGGCTATAGTTCTCATGCTTTTAAATGCAGGAGAGAACTCTGCTGCTTCGTGTGCTTATCTATATGCAGGCAGAGTGAAATTTGCTGCTTTTTGTGCCTTGGACTTTGCCTATTGATAGGTGTTTCCATAACTGTAGACGATTATTCAATCTCCCCCCTACTGAGGAAAGCACTGAGATCATCTACTTCAGTAGAGTTAAGCTGACTCCTATGTCAGTATTCGCAGCCCAGTTTATGTAATGTAGCTATAAAGTTTAAATGGCTCCTTTTGACCTTATGGATATCACTGTTGATAGGTAGCAGTGAAACCACTACAGCTCTGAATACACAGAGTCCTGCTCCTTATGTTACTGAGCGTAGGCTAGTGACCATCATTTGTTATAAACCATCAGCATAAATCTTTCACGTGCAGACAAAAATTAAGCTTTTACATTTGTAAGTATATAAAGTTGTATAAAAAGAAAAATAATTCAGTAAGACACATGACCACCTCTTTCATACTGAGACAGTTTAACAGCATCAAGTATGCAGTCAAAAATAAATTCTTTTAATCTCAGTTTGCTTAAATACTTGCAGTCAATCCTCTAGAAGTTAAAGCATGTCTTTAAGAGCATGCACTGCAAAACTATTCTAGAATAAATTTTATATTTAAGAAGTTGTGGGTTGATTTTTGTTTAATTATTTTTTATTTTAAAAAAAACCCAGCAATTTAACTGATTTTGAGTCATACTGGTTGTTGCAACACACTGTAGAAGACACAATGCTGTCATGGGAGGTATGCAGTCACTCAACATGAAGCAATATCACTTGCTCCTCAGCACACTCAGCAAATGATTAATTTTAAAGTGAACTAATATACCAGCTGTTCCTTCTCTGTGATGCTCCAAAGTACATTATACTTGTGAACTCACAGATGGAGCCAGCCAAAGGGGTTTAGGAAACGTTCCCTCCATGCATACACTATATGGCTTTGTACATTTAAATATGCATCAGTCTTTGGAATACAGAATACACAGCAAAAAAACAAACCACCTGATTCACTCTACGGTGGCTTCCCAGCACTTCACATACTAGTAGCATACTGTGCTGTTGGACAGTTAAAGAAGAATAGGTAAGGCTTGATGTGAGAGGAAAAAAGCAGGGCAAAGTACAGTAAGTACATTTAAAAGCCAGCTGCAGCAGTACTCCTCTCCCATTATTCTTTGGGGTCTTCTAAACATAAAATTCATTAGCATCACAAAGTAGTCAAGCACTTCCAAGCAACTCCAGGACAGGCAATAAGCTATCTGCTACACTGTGACCATTTTCAACTTCAACTTTTCTTCCAGGCAGGTAACAGCATGGACTTTGTAAGTCTAAAGTTCAGTAATGCAAATGAAACCAAAACCAGAGACCCCATGGCTTGAGCAATAACTTTCCTCTTTCAAAGGAAAGTACAGACAGAGTGCCTTATTTGTTTGATTTAGAAATTATCATTAAGAGGATGTAATGGATTTGCAAGTAGCTAGTCCGGACACTAGCTAGGATATTTTTCATTACACAGTGGGTGTTTCTTAAGACTTTGCAATAGTATGCACAAAGAATCATAACATGTCACACTTGTTAGAAAGAGTACTTAAGACTTCCTACTAACTCTCTTTATATTTCAGGCAGATTAAGTTTTCATAATTAGAAGTCACATACAGAAATATCTACACACTTAATGAGCAGATGAACTGCCACACAAATGATCTCCTGTTTGATTTTTTTTGTTTTGTTTTTTTAAACCAACTGACTAACCTGCATGTTATTGATCAATTTAAACACAGCAGCACAACCCAACAGCAGTATGCTTGTGCAGGCAACTAACTCATAGCACAATACCTTTCGTTAGTAACAAGCAAGGTGAGAGCTAGGTTGAAGGACATCTTTGTAGGCTACAATGAAGGGTACAAGGGAATTTATTTCAGCTCAACTTCAGAAGTACATTTGCATTTGAGAAAGCTACACAGATTTTGGGGTTTTTATTTCAACAACAGACATTTACAACATTCTCCGCTGCACAGATGTACGTTTCCTCTCGCATTTTCTGCCAACATTAAATCCCAGGAAAGACCTAATTGCTTCTGTGCAGTGACTGAGTACCAAACAGTCTCTATTTTAGAACCCCTACAGGGCTACTGGTAGAGTCACCGACATTCAAGGATGTACTCAGAGTCATGCTCAGGTGAAGAACACTGATATGACCAGATATGACAACAGGAAAACCCCAAATTGATATGTACCTTTATACTTGCAAGAGACTTAAAGAAGACAGAACCCTCACCCTAATGTAATCAACATGCTTAAGATGTGTATGGTCTTTTTAATAACTCCATTCAGATATGTAACCTAGTTTTCACATTACCTTCCTTTTAGCAGTGTTACTGCTTCTGCCCAAAACACACTATCACATTACATTGTGTATCATCAAAAATGTTACTGAAGCCTGTAGATGAGTTATTTTATCAGGCACTTCACTGTCAGAATGAAATGATTCTGTAAGCCCCAAAATAATGCACATACCACACTTACTTAGCCAGAGCACTGAAGGAGTGGCTGAAAGACTTCGCAGCTAGATGGAGCAGAGTCTGTACAAAAACTTCTATTTTCAAAGGATTGAAGGTGAATCCTTCATCTGCAAGTTATTTAAAGTTAAAGTAAGTACTTCAAGTAGAGCTTTTAAGTTGCTCCAGAATCTTTAAAGATAATTTTTGTAAAATGAATTAAAATGGTAAATTAAGTTTCAGCAACTGGATTTTGCAAGGCTGAACAGGGAGTTAGTAAATATCTTCTAAAAGGTGCAGATCTTGGGACTTCCATCTGTCATGGAGAAAACATGTAGAAATAGTTACAGGTTAACAAGAAATAGCAGCAGAGAGACGGCTATGCTAGTGGCATCTAACAGCACTGATGGAGAGAAGCAGGGAACAACAGCTGAAGATGCTGCAGAAGTCTGCATTGGGTTGGAGACAAGGCAGGCCATAGAGCATGGGAAAGAGGGAATGGATAAGAAGAGAGGAAGCTGCAGATAATTATAATACAGAGGTTGGGTATTTGTAATGGTTGGGGAGGCAACAATTGTGCATAGGGGATGTGGGACACTTGAGGTGAATGGTTCTGAATCCCCTGGACACTGCTGTAGACCTGCTAGCAACAACAGGTAAGAAAAGGAATATTGATTACTATGTGGTCTTTATAGCAAATCAAGGAAAACAATACTGTCTCCCAAGCAAAAAAAGGCTCACTGCTGCTCTGTGCCTGCATAACAGAACACTTACAAGTATTGCAGTATTACCCAAACTGACCCTAAGTTTTAAAGATCACTCCTCAAACCTGTAGCTTACACTCCTTTCAGACCCCAAGAGCATATTGGCTTTGGAAATTGAGCATTAGGTGTGGCTGGACCAACAGCAAAGCTGGAAAGAACTTGGGCAAAGTCCCATTGTGAGAATGCCAGTTTCATTTAGATCTTGGGAAAGCTAAGATAGCCAGGGAGCTAGCTTTAACTGCTATGGGTCAATATCAACAGGAGGCAAGCTCTTAAGTAGGGCAAAGGCACTGGATCTTCAGGACAAAGCTGACATCATGAAACGAGCTCTAATGCTGAAGGAAGGAAAGCAAAGGAAAACATTAAAAATCCTTCATGCAACCTCTGTGGATAATTAGCAGAACCCACATCAAGGGCCAAGTTGCTTCTATTAACTAGAACAGACCCATCTCTGTACATGACAAGAACAGAATGAATACTGACAACTGTATGTTACTTCCATTTATTGTTAAACTGAAACCAACTATTAGAAAGGAAAGCATACAGTTCAATTAGCAGCAGAAACCATAACTACAGGACAGCAAAATGGTTTAGATGCAAAACTAATGATAACCTTGAAATGCCTAATATCAGATGTCCTTACCATCATCATCATCCTTATTTGGATTAGGCACATCTTTTAAAATGTTGAAGATTTCATCGTTACTGGCCTTATTTTTAATTGCAATCGTTAAAGAGAGTGCTACAGTATACCCAGGAAGAGACCCTAAGCGAAAAAAGAAAGTTCATATAATCCTTTTCAAGTCTAGGATGGAATTAATATTTTTACATCAGCGTAAACACCTCAGAGAAGCATGTACACTTCCCAGCTACCCCCAAAACTTGCTGCTCCCAATACCACTGGCCACATGACCATTCCATAAAATTCATCAACAGGTTTCCTATTCTTCACAAATTCAAGCCCTTTTCTAGCACCTTCAGAGTTGAGGGGGGAATAACTCCCCTGATTAAAACTCCATTCTAATTTCCATCAGCTTCTTGAAAATACAATACTTACCTGCATTTTCTCACTTATCTCTGCCTTTAATAACAATAGATCCTTCACATGATTTGCTGCCTCTCTGCTTGCATCATTAAATCAAATTTGTTTAGTAAAATATTTTATTGTCAAGTGCTTCATTCATTCAAAAACAAGTCCATATTATCTTTTGTCACATTCATTTCTGTACAGTATTCTGCCTGAATGATGGGAACAAATGAAATTTTCTTTTTTTAGACTCCTGGCAAACCAAACCAATGCTGTAGCACCTAGATTGCAGTCACCTCAGCATAAATTAACTTCATACAGCTAGACTTTTTTTTATTTTTTTTAAAAACGTTTAGATTAGAAAGATCCAGACACAGACTAGATCAAAATCAAGCATATTTATTTCAGCTGAGTTTTCCTTCATGAAGTGACTTGACACTCAAGCTAGGACATTCCCTTGCTTTGAAACAATTTGCTTGGAATTGAAGTTTCAGTAACTTAAATACTTACTATCGCTTTCATCTCCATATTTGTAAATACACACTGGGTTTGCAGGACTGAGGACAGAAAAGCTTGGAGGAACAATGTCTATTATTCGCTGATGGTAGGAAAGCCTACAAAAGTAAGTTTCACAGCAGTAGAATTATAATAGCATATCATCATCAGGGCTGACTCAACTCACTGATTTAAAGTATTTTTCCTATTCTTTAATTTGAACTGTGCAAAAAAAAAAAAAAAAAAAAAATCAAACGTTTACTCAATGCAATGGTAGTTCCTGATAGATAGCAAGAGCTAACTTAATCAAATCTTTCTAGTAGATGCTCAATACTAGAATTTCATCCTCACACAAGTCTAAGATGCTATGAGGACAACTGGTAAAATGCCAGTATTAAAAGTGCGGGGGGGGGGGGGGGGGGGGGAGGAAAAAGAAAAAAAGAAAACAAAACACCAAGATTAAACCAAATGGCTTCAGTTTAGCTTCCATCTTACTTACCTTACAAACACTTAATTCCTCTACTAAATTCACAGTAAAATCAAAAGGAGCCACAGACAAAATGAAAACTTTTTGCAGCACAACAATTTCACACTTAGTATATTAAATGCTTGCAAAACAGCAGGTAAGCTTTTTCCATGTAAAATACTGAATTACATAGTTTCTTTGAACATTTTGCTCTTGCACTCTCCTATACCCCCCATTTCCACAATCGTTAGCCCAATCCTGACAGCTGTTGTGCTTTTGAAGCTTCTTTAAGGTCCATGAGAACTGTAGATGCCCAGAACAATCAAGATACTTATTTATCTTAAACTAGGGATATAATAACCCCCCCCCTATTTCTATAAATAACTGTTCTCCAGAAAATTACCTGAACTTTTTCCTTCCCTGCCTGCCCTATTATTCACTCTTTTTACCTATCCCCAAGCAGAAAATGTAAAGCCTTCTTAATTTGTACCTAGAAGGATGTCACCTCCACTTGCTCCACCTATTTGTCCCGCAGTCCACAAGGAAAAACAGTGCCCTACAACAGATACCCTAGAACAAAACTGAGCAAGACAACAGAACAGACTTTAGCTAAAAAAGTTAACTGAGAAAACATGTATGCTTAAGACAAGAGCCACATTAAAAGGAATGCATCATCACCTGGATGCAATGGCCAAGCTTCAATTTAATGTAACTACAAAAGCAAGATGTTCAGAAGTCTTACTTACCTCATGCATTTTTCCAAAACCTCTCTCACAAATTTGGATTTGGGCTTCTCAAGGTCCTGAGTAAGACAGTCTGACCTATCAAAGAAAAAAACAAAAAAAAAAACCAACAAAAAACCCAACCCCCAAAAAACCCACACGATCATTGCTAACAAATGTATTTGCATTCTAATCTGGTTTGGTCTGATACAACAGGTAGGGAACATTCACTGGATGATCACAATTCATAAAATCATTCAGGTTGGAAAGAATCTCAGGAGGCTACATACTCCAACTTCCTGCTCAAAGCATGGTCAACAATGAACTCAAACCAGGTCACTCAGGGTTTTGTCCAATCAGTTCTGAAAACCTCCAAGGATGGAGATGCCACAACCTCTCTGGCCCCCTGCTCTAGTGTTTATCCTCACAATGAAATATTTTGCTTTATATCCAGATGGAACCTCCCCTGTTTGAATTTATGGCCACCATCTCTCATCCACCTGTCATGCACCTCAAGTAAGGAGACTGGCCCTCTCAGTAACCTCCTCATAGGTATTAGAAGGCTGCTATTAGGTCCCCCTGAAACCTTCTTTCCTCCATGCCAAACAAGCACAGTTCCCTCAGCCTCTCCTCATAGAGCATGTGCTACAGCCCCCCTCACCAGTTTGGTGACCCTCTGATTAACTCCCACCAGTTTCTCAATGTCTGTCGTGTATTGGGGGGGGGCAAATCTGGACACAGTACTCTAGATGAGGTCTAACAAGTGCCAAGTAAAGGGGACTAATCACTTCCCTCAATCTACTAGATGCATTCCTGTTGACACTGCTCAGGATACTGTTTGGCCTTTGTCACTGTAAAAGAAGCAAGCTTTAGAAAACTCTTTTCTCTTAGGATATTATTAATAGCAGGAATAATTAATAAATAGATATTGTTTTATAGGTTTGATTAATAGAGCACAGGTGCACTAGAAACAATACTGACAGCTCAATGCAGTATGCACTGGTGCTCCCAGAACAATACCGATAGTTCAATGCACATGCTGTTTGTTTGTCCCCTGTACAGCCGTCATCATGGCTGGCTTAAAACCCAGTCAAGCCGAATCATTAAAAATTAATCTTAGGTATTAAGTTTTAGACATGACAAAAGATAAGAAATAAGCGATTAACTTGGGGTAAGCAATTTAGAAAAACTAGGTAATAGAAAAACTAGATATAGATTGAGTATATGTTAAATATAATATTTTGAGTCTTTTACAGAAGTTTAAAAATGAATGAAGATTGATTAGAAGATAAACAGTCATGATGACTGAAGACTGCATCAGTGAGCAGCGATGTCAGAAGAAGAATTGGAATGGAACGAGAAGAACTAGTCGGAACTGTGGAATATAATTGACTTTTGAAACTGATGATGAATTGAGAACCATAAGTTCTTGGAAAATCACCAAAGACTTTTTATATTGCATTGCATGTTATGAAGAATCATATATATATAAGGCGCTTTTTGATAGCTGTTGCCACTCACAGAGGTGATGGCCCAACTGTGAGTTGTTAATAAAGCAAGCCTTGAGGTACCCGCAGTCTGGTGAAATTCTTTAACAGTCACTGCCAAGGCACACTACCAGCTTTTGTTTAGCCTATTATCCATCAGGACCCCCAAGTCCTTTTCAGAGCTGCTCCCTAGCCAGTCAGTCCCCTGCCTGCACCATTGCAGGGTGTTAATTCATTCCAAGTACAGGACTCCGCGTTTGTCCTTGCAGAATTTTGGGAGGTTCCTCTCAGGCCATTTCTCCAGCCTGAATAGGTCCCTCTGAATGACAGCCCTGTCCTCAAGCATATCAACTGCACCTCCAAATGTAATGTTGTCTGCAAGCTTGATGAGGGTGCATTCTGTCTCCTCCAGGTCATTGATAAAGATCTTAAACAGGACAGGTCCCAGGATTGACCCCTGTAGTACTCCACTTGTAACCAGGCTCCAGGTAGAGTACAAACCATTAACCACTACCCTCTGAGCCTAACAAACCAGATAGGTTTTCATCCACCTAGACCATAACAATCCAATTTAGATACAAGGATTCTGTAGGAGACCACATAAAAAGCTTTTCTAAAGTCAAGGTGGATGACATTCACCTCTCTCCCCTCATCCACAAATTTAGTCCTTTCATTATACAAGGCAATGAAGTTGGTTAGACATGATTTACCCTTGGTAAACCCATACTGACTGTTCCCAGTCACCTTCTTATCCCTTGTGCTCAGAAATGCGTTCCAAGAGGACTCGCTCCATGATTTTCCCAGGGACCAAAGCGAGTCTGACAGGCTTATAGTTCCACAGATTGTTCTGTTGGTCTTTTCTGAAAATGGGTTCAACATTTACCTTTCTCCAATTATCAGGGACCTATCCTGATCTACACAGCCTTTCAAAGACAATAGAGAGCAGCTTCACAATGAAATCGGCCAGTTCTCCCAGCACCCTCAGGCGCATTCCATCTGGTCCCATGAATTTGTATGGGTTGAGATTTCTCTAGAGATTCCTGACTTGATCCTCTTCTACTACTGGTAATTCTACTCCTGGAACACTATCTCTAAGCACAGAGACTCAGGAGACCATGTTTGTGAAGACTGGGGCAAAAAAGGCATCGAGTACCTTAGCTACCTCTACTGTCACTAAATCACCTGCCCCATTCAGCTGCAGGCCTGCATTTTGCTTGTTTATTCTTTTACGGATAATGTAGCAGCAGAAGCTCTCATTGCCCTTCATGTCCTTTGCAAATCTCAATACAAGTTGAGCTTTGGCTTTCTTAATACCATCCCTGCATACCCAGGCAATGTTTCTAAATTCCTCCTTTGTAGACTGTCCTTGCTTCCACCTCCTGTGCACATCCTTTTGCATTGGACCTCAGTTATGATCTCCCTGATTAGCCAACCTGGCCTACTTAGTTTCCTGAGTATCAGGACAGACCATTCACGTACTTGGAAGAGGGTGTCCTTAAAGACCTGGCAGCTCTTTGGAATTCCTTTGCCCTTCAGATCTGTCTCTCATGGGATCCTCCCTACCAGTCCCCTGAATAAGACCACATCCGCTCTCCTGAAGTCTAGGGTCTCCTTCCTCACTTTTCTCGTTAGTGAATAGCAGATTCAGCTGTGTGTCACTCCTGGTTGGCCCATCCAGTACCTGTGTCAAGAAGTTATTCCTGACACCCTCCATAAATCTCCTTGACTACTTGCATCCCTCTGTGTTGCCCTTCCAGAAGATGTCAGGGAGGTTTAAGTCCTCCATAAAGAACAGGGTCTGTGATCCAGAGAATTCCTCCAGTTGTTTAAAGATGACTGACTGCTTTCTAACCTGATCAGGCAGTTTGTAACTCCCACCATGATGTCACCCTCACCAGACTCTCCTCCCATGTTGACCAACAAGCTCTCAATCAGCCTGTTGCCCATTCCATAGAAGAGGTCCATGTATTCAATCTGGTCCTTCACATAGAGTGCAACTCCCTTCCTCTTCTTCCCTGCCTGTCTCTTCTGAAGTCTAAAACCATCCATTACAGAACTGTGGTTATATGAGTTCTCCCACCACAGCTCATCTATTCATCACAGTTCTTCATCTGCACACAGAGCTCTAGCACTTTGTCTGTGTGGTGGTTTAGCCCCTGCCGGGGTCTGAGACCACGCGGCCGCTGCCCCTCCCCCACAAAGGGAGTGAAATACAAAGCCCCAAGACTGAAATAAGGAAAGGTTTAATACAACTAATGCAATAGCAACACAACCAACAACAACAATAACAATAACAGTAATAGTGATAGCAATGAACAGAGCAAAATAGCTACCAAATACAGCAGTTTGAAGCACTATGTACAAAACCACGCGTGCACCTCGCTCCGCGCCAGGAAAATGTGACCTGCCAGGATGTGACGTCCGCATGGTATCTGAATAACCCGGCTAGAGCTCCCCCCCCCACTGCTGGGGAAACTTAACCCTATCCTGGCTAAACCAGGACAGTCTGTTTCCCAGGTTGTGTGCATTTGTGCACAGGCACTTGAAGGGGGCCCTTTTGTCCACCCAACATACCTAGTTGAAAGTCATTCTCACCAGGTTGGTAAGCCTGTTGGCAAAGATGTTCTTGCCTCACCTTGTCAGATGGATCCTGGCTCTCCCTAGCAGTCCTTATTCCTCAGAGGGACCCACAGTCATAAAAGCCAAAGTGCTGCCTGCAACACCAGCCATGCAGCCAGCTGTTAACTCACAAAATGCATCCATTCCTCATGTAGGTTTGAGAATACCATCCATGTCCTTCACCTTTGTCCCCAGAGCTCTGTAGTTACTCTTGATATATTCCAGGTCTCCCCTGGCAGTGTTATTGGTGCCCACATGGATGAGCAGCAAGAGGTAATAGTCCAAGGGCCAGAAAAGTCTTAACAGTCTCTCCACAACTGTCCTGGATATGGGCCCTTAGCAAGAAACAAACCTTCCATGATAGCATGTCTGATCAGCAGATGGGTGCCTCCATCCCCTGCAGAAAGGGATCTCCAACCATTATCATCCACTGCTTCCTCCTGGTGCTAATGCACAATTCATGCCCAGCTGGCTCTGAAGCCTTCCTTAAAGAGCCTATTCCCCTGCATTAGCTATTACAGGACTGTACTCATGCTATAAGTTCAGATCTAAGGGCAAAGAAGGAGCCTTTCTCCTGCTCCAGAAGCTAGAAGTCTCCAGCTCCCCCATCTTGGCTATCTCCATCCACCACTGGTTTAAGTGTAGCATCTTGCTGTCCCTTCTTCCTTGCACTATGTGGCTCAGGCTTTGGTCTTTGCAAGGTCTCTGCACAGACCCTGTTGATCCGTTTGCCTTTCCTAATGCTACAACAGCCTGCTCACCTCCTTACACAGCTCCTTTACCTGGCAACTCTGCTCTTTGACCAGAGCACACCTCTCACAAGCAAAACCATCACTACCTCCTGCTTCAGGCAATTCCTGCAGCCCCAAAACTCAAAAGTGACATTCTTCCTCTAAAGCTCCATCTGGAACACGGCTTTTAATTTACCAGGGGTGTTGTTTCTAATCAGTGTTGGGGACAGAGCCCTGTGGCACATCACCACCCTTGCTGTACAGCCTCACGCTGTCTAGAGCTCCTTGGTGTGCTGACTACCCTGCTAACTGCTTCTGTTTCCTGTACTCTGGGAGCTACATTTCTGCTTACTTAAACAGGCGTCACCTACAGCAACTGACCAGCAGATTACTCCCTAGTCAGCAGACTGTTTTAGACTTTCATGTTTTACAGTATACATAATTTGAAGATAAGGAGCCAGTCTATCACTGTTTCCTTATTGGCCATTAGCGATCTTAGGAATCCCTTCATAAGGTAACTTTTTGAATGGCTTCTCTGAAAAATTAAAGCAGTGTTTGCTCTGATGGTTAGACTGCTTTCCTGAAGAAACAAAACTTGTATGATTTCACTATGTTCCTCCCTCCAAACAATTTTTGGGTTCTTAGCTGATATGAAATACATTTCAGAGAAAGAGAAGTCTCAGAGACAGTTATATTCTTAAAAGTTTTGTGAAAACTGGTGGCTTGGTAGAGAGATAGCCACATCAGTGTTCCCAACAAGGGGAATGCAGGCAATGAAAAAACAGCTATTTGGGGGCTCCCACTTGGTCAGTCAACATGAACAAACTTGATAAGCAGCAAGCATAAAATTCCCAATTGGCACAACACAAGGGATGTAAGTAAATCTGAAGTAATGCATCACATACAGGGCTGCACCCCTCTTCCCAGGGACACCTAGGCACATTGGCTATGGGATGCAGGTATGGTAGCAGGCTACAGAAGTTGGACTGTAGTGAGGACTAAGCCCCCAAGTAATCTTTCTTTATATGTGGGAGCAGGACAGGATGGGAGTAAGCAGAAGGCATGGTACCTGGAATACAAGGCTTTGGGAAAGCCATGGTTAGACACTGCTCCTGCTAGAAGCCAAAAGATCAAGATTCAGGGAGAGGGTGGGGGGTGTCATGTTAGGATGGCACTCAGAGAGTGAGGTCACACATATGAATGCAGGGAGACAAAGGGAAGGAGAGTCAAGGCAAATTACTGATAAGTAGGAGAACCCTTCTGAGAAGCTTGCAAACAACTGACTGAAGTGATAAGAACAAAAATCTACAAGCAAATCAGGTTTCCACTGTTTACAGAACACAGTACTGCTTGGATATTCATTACAGAAAACTGGGATTGTTTTTATAGTGACTAAAGGTTACCAACCTTGCCTACCAAAGAATGGTAGTAAACAGGTGGGGAGGAGGAGTCAAAAACGTTAGTAGAAAGCAGTTAAACAGAACCACTATGTTGTGACATTTGCTGGATAAATTTGAAGGTTTAAGTTCTGATGGGAGACAGAGACTGACTTACCAGTCTTCCCAGCTCCAACGGAATTGAAAGTTACTCAGGTGGTGGGAAAACCAGTTAATAAACCTTTTTTTAAAAGAAGAAAACTCTATTAAATACCAGAACTGCAAAGAAAAACAACAAACAAAAAAAATCCCCACAAACCTCCTAATTGACAAGTAAAATACATCTGTAAGAAAATCTCAAAGATAAGTCCAAATTCTCCAATCTGTAGTCATTAATGCATTAAATAGACATTGATGTTGACTCATACAAAAAGACTGAATTGAGAGTCAAAAGCCAGCCTTTATGGATGAATGTGCAGTCTCTCTTGTTCTGGTGCATATACGAGACTAATGACTTACTAAAATAAGCAGTGAAGAAAAAACTTAGTGCAAGTCTACAGGTTTTCACATTTTTGCACAGTAATTTTAGTTCTACATAATGCAGACCACTCAAACCACAGAAACACCACTGTTCTTTTCCAGCTAGCCAACCTTCCCATAAACCCATTTCCAACCCTTTTCTTCTTCAGGCCAATAGGGAGGAGAAAGTAGTACATAACAGAAGGGGTTATGGATGTGGAAGAGTTGTCATAGTTTTTATAGCTGCACTGTATAGCTAATCAGACTAGTGACTTGAAGGAAAGAATTTCTGGGGGAAGAAAGGCAAGTGGTCAGTCCATCCCTTACCTTCTCTTCAGATGTCTCAAGTCTAGATCCCCAAAAACATTTTGTACAGAACCAAACTGTTTATCAAGGATTTCAGATGATCCTTTCAAAAATGCATCAATATCCAATGCACAAGAAAAATGAGAAACATTTCCTGTTGTCCCCAAAATATATACTTACCTGTCTATACATGTAGTATTCATTGTATCCAAGCGCATGTAAAGCATTTCTGTGGCTTGTGCAAGCTGAAACTTTCTTATTAAAGTTAACAGAGAAGCATCTGCAATCATAAGTTACTCTCTCCATTTTTCAGAGATGATTTCATCAACTCTCTACTGACAGCTCCCTATCTCTGTATCATGACTTACCCCATTTTGAAAAGGCCACAGGAATAAATAAATAATGAAGCATGCAGTTTTCTCCAATAAGTAACATCTATTCTCTAATCCAAGTCTGGTTTTCTTCCATTAATTACAGTGAGACCGTTAGCTGCTTCTACTGGAAGCCAGAATCCCCACCATGAGACAACAAAAACTGCACACTAATGGTATGAATGGACATCAACCTCGTTATGGACCACATTTTTATGATCTCATGGTTTTAGCTTCACATGCTCCTGTTGCTGCCTAATCAACGGACCATCTTTGCTCATCATAACAGCTCAAGAAAGTACGTCCACGCTGGCCTGACCCAAAGACCATGGCCAGCCAACCCTGATCCTTTGTTGCTGTATCCCTATTGATCCTTACTGCACTTGCTGTCAAGGATCAATTGCTATTCCATCTTGTACAGAACAAAAGAAAAAAATACTCCATTTTTAAAAGGGTCTTTAGCAGCATGAAAAGGATACAACTTGTGGTAAAGAGCCAGGCTGGAGTTTGCACAATTCAATGAGGAGTGCTGTGTACATAACCTCAATATGTGGTGGAGATGGAAGCTGAAACAATTCTGCAAATATTACCTATGTGGGAGGAAAGCACAGAATCAGAGCACAGTCAGACTCAGCCTGCACAGTCCTGAACTTGAGAACAGCAATGCACACATTCAGCAATTATATACCAAAACAAGGCACATTTTTTTCTGTCAAACTCACGTTCTGGGAATAAGAGAGGAACTTCAAAAGATAGTGCAAACTCTTCACCAAACCAATATATTCCTCTCTTCACCATACTAATATAAGCCTCCTTAATTACCCCTTTCGTTTTAGATTAATGCTATGCATAAGACTAGCACTATGCAACGATTCTGTTAGGTCTAGTAAATAGAACGAACAGTGTAGAAATGTGCACTGAGTTATAGCATGAGCTAACGCAATATTATAGCAGAATCTGAGGAAGGAAGGAAGCGAGCAAGCTAGCTGAATTCATCTGCTCCTAAGCTAGGAAAGTATTAAATGAAAGCTAAGCATTTAACATGAAAAAACAGTTGCATGAAAGTGACATCTGTACCTTTCTTAAAGCACTGAATTTACTTTACTCCCACTTAAAAAGTTATATAAGGGTATTTGCATGTCTGTTAGGCAAAAAACTGCTCTTATCCTCAGGATACAAAACAGGAAAAAAAAAACCAAAACAAACCAGACATTACATAGGACCATGCTTTTGAAATTCATCAGGTGTTCATTATCAAATGTTCAGATACAAGTTTCAAACTGGCATATCATACTTGGGGGGGTTAGGGGGAGAAATCACCTGGCTACCTGGAACATCAGGACACTGATGACATACCCAGACTCTGTAAATATTAAGTTCTAAGTTCTTACGTTGTTTTGACACTTTGGTTTGACAGACACCAATAATACCAACACATACATCTATGTAGAGCTATTAAGAAAAATGGTCCACACTTCAGAGCGTTTCACACAGACTACAGAGGAGTATGGAGAATTCTGGGCTTGGACTTATGAACTTCAAAGACATGAGGTCCCGCAGGTGGTTAATCCTTTCAAGTCAACACTACAAGTGGGTTTATTTGAAAAGGGATAGAGTGCTTTCAGTTTATATATACTTCTGCTTTGCAAACAAATAAAAGTGTTGCTTTAACATTTAGAAAATATTCATTAGGCTAAATCATATCTATTGCTCTAGGTCCATCTGCAAAGCAAGGGAAATCTCTTAGAGATGTTTATTATATTGTAGTTGAAGCCAATGTATTATCAACTTGACAGGCCTTACAAGGAAATAGCAATAAGCAAATGGAATACAAGGCTGCAGAAGTTTTCTCCAATAAGTAACATCTATTCTCTAATCCAAGTCTAAACTAAAGTTTAAAACACTGGAGCTCTGTTGAAAACATCTGTAGACAAGAAATAAGGTTAGTATTCCAAAATAAAATACTTGGGAGGGAAACCAAGGAAATTAGTAGTTATGCTCAAACAGTCTGTATATGAGCTTTCTATTTCTTTTCAGTAAAAAGACAGGCAAAGAAGGAGGGGCAGGGGGGTTGCCCTCTATGTAAAAGAATGGATTGACTGCACAGAGCTGTCTTTGAAAGACAGTGATGAACAGGTTGAGAGCTTATGGGTGAAAATTAGAGGACAAGCCAACAAAGAAAACCTCGTGGTTGGTGTTTACTACAGGCTGCCTGATCAAGGGGAGGATGTCGACAAAGCGTCCTTACTTCAACTACAAGAAGCATCATGCTTGCAGGCTCTGATCCTGCTGGGGGACTTCAATCACCCTGACATCTGCTGGAAAAGCAGCACGGCAACATGTACGCAGTCCAGGAGACTCCTGGAGTGCGTTGAGGATAATTTCTTAATCCAGGTGATAGACAGCCCAACCAGGGGAGAAGCATTACTGGACCTGTTGCTCACCAACACAGATGAACTAATTGGAGAGGTCAAGACTGGTGGCAGCCTGGGCTGCAGTGACCATGTCCTGTTGGAATTCGTGATCTCGAGAGATATAGGCCAGGCGAAGAGTAAAGTCAAGACCCTGAATTTTAGGAGAGCAAACTTTCAGGTGTTTAAAGAACTAGTGGATGGGACCCCCTGGGAAAATGTCCTGAGGGATAAAGGAGGAGAAGGGAGCCGGCAGCTCTTTAAGGGCAGTTTTCTTAGAGCACAAGAGCTCTCAATTCCAACGTGTAAGAAATCGGGCAAGGAAGGCAGGAGACCAGCATGGCTGAGCAAGGACCTTCCGGTCGAACTAAAGTGTAAGAAGGAAATGCACAGGCAGTGGAACCAGGGGCATGTGTCCTGGGAAGAATATACGGTCGCTGCTCAGATGTGTAGGGATGGGATCAGGAAAGCTAAGGCACAGCCGGAGCTGAATTTGGCAAGGGATGTGAAGAATCATAAGAAGGGCTTCTACAGATACGTTGGTCAGAAAAGGAAGATTAAAGAAAATGTATCCGCTCTGATAAATAAGACAGGCAGGGACCGGGGCAATGAAATCCCTCGAGACCACCCAAGGAACCTGAAAATACACAAGTCCACAGGACTTGACAAGATGCGTCCCAAGGTCCTGGGGGAATTGGAGTACGTAGTTGCTAAGCCATTCTCCATGATATTTGAAAAGTCATGGCAGTCAAGCAAAGTCCCCAGCGACTGGAGAAAAGGGAATATCACACCCATTTTTTAAAACTGTAATAAGGAGGACCCTGGGAACAATCGATCAGTCAGCTTCACCTCCGTGCCCAGTAAGATCATGGAGCAGATGCTCCTGGAAGCTATGTTGAAGCATATGGAAGACAGCGAGGTGACTGGAGGCAGACAACATAGCTTCACCAAGGGCAAATAGTGCCTGACTAATCTTGTGGCCTTCTACAACGGAGTGACTGCATCAGTGGACAAGGGAAGCGCAACTGATGCCCTCTACCTGGACTTCTGTAAGGCCTTTGACACAGTCCCCCACAACATTCTTGCCTCTAAATTGGAGAGACGTGGATGGATTGTTAGATGGACAAAGAACTGGCTGGATGGCCATATCCAAAGAGTTACAGTCAACGGCTCACTGTCCAAATGGAAACCAGTAATGAGTGGTGTCCCTCAAGGGTCCATACTGGGACCAAAATTGTTTGATATCTTCATCAATGACACAGACAGTGGGATCGAGTGCACCCTCAGCAAGTTTGCGGATGACACCAAGCTGATTGGTGCAGCTGATACGCTAGAGGGAAGGGATGCCATCCAGAGGGACCTTGACAGGCTGGAGAAGTGGGCCCCATGCAATCCTCATGAAGTTCAACAAAGCCAAGTACAAGGTCCTGCACCTGTGTCAGGGCAATCCCCAATATCAGTACAGACTGGGGGATGAATGGATTGAGAGCAGCCCTGCAGAGAAGGACTTGGGGACATTGGTGGACAAAAAATTGGACATGAGCCAGCAGCATGCACTTGTAGCCCAAAAAGCCAATCGTATTCTGGGCCACATAAGAAGCTTGGCCAGCAGGTTGGGGGAAGTGATTCTCCCCTTCTACTCTGCTCTTGTGAGACCCCACCTGGAGTACTACATCCAGCTCTGGAGTCCCCAGTACAAGAAAGACATGGACCTGTTAGAGCAGGTCCAAAGGAGGGCAATGAAAACAATCAGAGAACCTGGAGAAGTCTCCAGGGAGACCTTATTGTGGCCTTTCAATAGATAAAGGGGGCTTAGAAGAAAGGTGGAGAGAGACTTTTTACCAGGGCCTGCAGTGACAGGACAAGGTGCAACAGTTTTAAACTGAAAGAGGGTAGATTTGGATTAGATATAAGGAAGAAATTCTTTATGATGAGGGTGGTGAGACTCTGGAAAACAGGTCGCCCAGAGAAGTTATGGATGCCCCATCCCTGAAAGCGTTCAAGGTCAGGCTGGACAGGGCTTTGAGCAACCTGATCAAACGAAAGATGTGCCTGCCCATTGCAGGGGGGTTGGACTAGATGATCTTTAAAGGTCCCTTCCAATTCAAATCATTGTATGATTCTAAGAATTTCATCTATACAAACTTTGGTTATTTTCAGATTTGATGAGTTTCTGAATGAAATAATTTTTCAAGGCCTTTAAGTAGTCTGTTTAATCATGATCTGCAACAACTGGTTTTGGAAGTAATGTGTAACTGAGCATAAAGTAATATTCTGTAAAACAGTTGTACAAACACCTGAGGTTTTAAGGTCCCTGAAAGTACTTAGATGTTAACGGCAGAAAAACTTTACTAACTCTAAGATTTCTCTTGACTGAACTTGGAGTACGGAAAGTGTCTCAAGCTGACCAAAACTAAACTTCAGGGCATTCAGAATATTTGGGGGTTTGGTGCAAAATTGAATTGTTAATCCCATCTTGATTAAGGTAAGCATTCCACAGTCTTATGACTTCTTGCAATTAGCTATGAATTTCGTTTCTGGTTACCCCTTTTTAAGTTTTTCACATGACAATTTGCTGTTATTACTGCAATCTCTTTTTATCTTTTAACTTTAGACAGGAGTTTTTGAAGCAAGTTTTATACATCTCTACATCTTGTTAGCAGTCCACTGAAAGAAGCCAGCAAGAGGAAAACTACATTCCTATTCCAATATATATTTATGGTTATTTAAAATCCTCCAACTTGAAGGAGAAAACATACCACTATTTCACAACAAATGCCTTTCAGGGGCATTGGTATTGTAAGCCAAAATGGCTTGCTAACATTTTTTTTTTCCGTCTTGCTAAACATTTTTTTACTGAGAATAAATTATGTCAGTGTCAATGTAGCTTCTGGAACGTGCAGACACAGCTGAAGGTTGGTGCTTTCGTGAAGAAGAAAGGGGTTTGAAGAGAAGACAGTAATAAATAAGACACTTGGGGCCTATTCTTGAAGATAACAGGAACAAGGACAGGACAAACTAAAACAAACCAGCTCAAGACACAACACAGCTGCACAACACCTCCTAAACAGACCTTTGTGAGCACGCATGAGCGCTGAGGTCAACCAGCAGGCACAGTGAGGAAGACTGCCAACGACCACCAGGGACCCCTTGAGACCACCACCCAGCAAGAAAGCGCATGCGTAATTAGGATGCAGATATTGTAATTAGTTCCAGGAAATCTAATGCACATGTAACTCATTTCTCTGAAAAGTTATGAATATGCATAATCTCACTGTATATCAGCTGCCGCTTATAGATCTGGGGCGCACACACCTTTGCGAAGCTATTTGCGTGTGCACCCAGCGCTGCAATAAAGAATGCCTGCTTGCTAACACTCCAAAACGAGTCTTAGAGAGTTCCTCTGCTGGCTTTTATGGTAACAGTATACAATTCATCCAAGTGACTTAGAAGACCACTAAAAAAAAGACTAACTTAAGTAACTTTTATTCACAAGATCTTTTAAGTGCAGTCATCTCCAAGACAGTCTAGCACATCAGAGTGATTAACACAGAGGAACATTCAAGAATAGCTTGAGAAATACCACGACTTGCAATGCTGTTGCACCATAAGATCCTGATTCCTGAACAAGGCTCCTAAATATCACATAAATTAATTAATAACAATAGTTATAATAATAATAAAAGTTGAATTTATTATTAACTAATCTGTTCAAAGGCGTTGCACTTTAAGTCAACAGGATAAGACTACAGACTCCTAAATCACACTGTAGGTTAGCAGATCCATCATGGAGTTAATTGGGGCTTGTTACTTTGGAAATAAAGAGGTTATCTGTAAAACACATACCTCTACTATGTGGTAGTTCAAGGGGATCTTATTATTTCCTGGATAGCTCAACAACTGTGCAGCACTGCAAATTAACAGACACATTTAGTTTAAACTGAAACACAGCAAAAATGATGTAGATACTAAACAGATGTGAAATACTTAATTCTTTGCAAGCGTTTACCCTCATGAAGCAGGTAAAATAAGCAGACCTCAAAGACTGAAATTGTCTATCCACGGAACACATACAAAAAACTTGCCACAAGCTCTTAACAGCAGTACCTGAACCATGGTTCAGAGAGACACGTTTCATATCCATACCCAAGCAATGCTTGAACACAGACTGCTAAACAAAACACAATTTTACATAAGCCCTCACAGTGACCTGTGATGCTGTCATCTGTCCACTAAAGGACAAACTACATTGGTATATCAGGAAAAATTTTAAAAAATCCAAACAATAGATTTGCTTTCCAGTCATTCTCAACCCATCAAACTAATGGGCTACAGAAGACATATTAGTGTTACAAATTAATTGATTAAAAGATACAGCATCACCCATTATTTATAAAAAGCAAAACAATGCTATTTTTCAAATTTTAGCTCTCTAGCACTTCTTATAGCCTCCCTCTAGTCTTACTTTCTTTGGGGAAGTAAAGAAGTCCCCTCCATTAACTTCATCAGCGCTGGATTTCTAGTCTCTGCTGAGTCAAAAAGCTGTAACCAAAAACCTACAACACATATCCGCACCAAAACCACTCTTCCTGCCTAATTTTTGCACAGTATACCAAGTTTGCTGGCTCTTACTTGGGACCACAAGAGAGCTAAATACCTGCGGTAAATTATCTGGGTTACCAATTACCCATATCAGATATTATTTCAGCAGAAATGAAGAAATCTAACTGGACTGTTGCCTGGCAGCAAAATTGCAAGAGAAGTGCTAAGACTGGCCTCAATGGAAAATTAATAGGAATGTCTGGGTGTGAAAGCACCAGAAAGAAGAGAGGGATGGAAGGCCCCGAGTACATCCCCCCCAAGGTTTTGCTGCTGGACTGTGGTATGTTAGCCTTAGCTAACAGCCAACACCACACACGCCCCACCCCCAGCTGCTCACTCACTTCCCATTAGCAGGAGGATGTCTAGCTACTTCCTGGAAAGCAGGGCCTTAGCATATGTAACGGCTGCTTGAGAAAACAAATGCCATAACCATGAACGTCTCCCCCTTCCTCCTCCTTTTCCCAAAGTTATTGCTGAGCACAATGTCATACGGTACAGACTATCCCTTTGGTCGGTTGGGGTCAGCTGTCCTGGCTGTGTCCCCTCCCAGCCTCTTGTCTATCCCCAGCCTACTTGCTGAGGGGGCAGTGAGTAACAGAGAAGACCTTGACACTGTGCAAGCACTGCTCAGCAACAGCAAAAATATCAGTGTGTTATCAACACTGTTTTGGTCACAAATCCAAAGCACAGCACCATACGGACTGCTATAAAGAACATTAACTCCATCCCAGCCAGACCCATTACATGGCCTTTAAAATAATGACTTAGAAGAATGCTCAGCAGAGGTTCCCCCTAACACCTTTTCCTCGGGAGCTGCTTTTAAGCTGAGGTTCTTGCACCTGGCTCTGCATGAGCTACACTGCGGTTATGTTGCGGCTATGCCTACACTTGAGCTTTTACCTCCCCAATTCTGACACGCTGACTCAACCTCAGCCCTGCCTCATCACTACAGACTTGCCTGGTGATCACCGGACTGTGATTGACCCTGGTTATCATCATGGACCCGCTTTGCTCTTGACTGGGTCCCGAGGGACTGCACCCTGTCAGCGAGGCCACTGCCCTGCCTGTGCTGGGGTCGCCCTCAGCTCCCCTTTCCTTGCAGGGCACCCTACCCTTGTGGCTCCCTGACAGGCTATAAGAGCATATGTTAATGTCACCTAGATGTACAGGTCATCAAGATCCTAGCACGCCTCTACCTGCAGCTTATCAGGATACCCAACTTGGGGAAAGGAAAAGCAGCCTAAAAGAAGTGATAGCCCACATCCAGACTAAAAGATTCAAGCCATTAAGAGATAATGGTGGGAAGACAGAAGAGGGTAGGAGCATTAAAACACCCAGATAAAGAGATACAGAACAGAAACAGTGAGCAAATCCTACTGACTCTCATAAGTGTCCGACACAGGATGGAAAGACAAAAGATTTCAGCCACTTGTCAACTCCTTAAGCATACAAAAAGGCCCCCAAACCAGCACACAGTTGCCAAATGAAGAACAACCCAGGAGACATGAGGAGGACTCAATAGCTGGTGGGAATCCCTTGTCCTTGTCAATTCAAGTAATCTTGAACAGATTACCCAGATACAGCCATCTTGGTGCCCGACTGCTGGACAGACCACTTGGGACTCACTCATGTTTTGATGCCTGAGAGGGTGAGTGTGAATGAGCTTTACTTCAGCTTTATTTTAAAGTTAAACCATCTTCCCTCCCCATAAGGTCTCTCATTGAGATTTGCTACATTGTTGCAACATCATTTCCTACAGCTGCATGGAACTTTAAATAATAAACTTTGTTGACACTGTACTGGCTCCCATGCAGACATAGCTCTTATCTCTTCCATATGATTACAAAAAGAGGAAAAAACAGTGGGATGAAGAAGAAGCAGGAGCAACAGGAAACTTCCAGACAGAGCCAGTTCAACACTGTTGTGCTTGTGCTGGAAAGCAGGGTACAAACACATTGAGAGTCTCTGCAGCACTGCAAAGAGTGGGTCTGTGCCATCCTCTGTAGAGAAATCCTAGATAATCCAGGATGCAATCATCAGGGTGCCTCAGCCCTACTGAATTACATGAACAATCCATGATCAGGATACTCCAGCCTCACATTATTCTAGATAAGTGTCAACCATAGTTCACTGAACACTTCAGGAAATGCTGAATTTCAAACTTACTTAAACATTGTTGGGCTTTGAAGGTCCCTGATGTTAGGGGAAGCCATGATTGTATATAAACAGCACTGGGAACCCATAACAATAAGCAGCATCTTACCAAGTCTTTCTCTCTTTCCAGTGGGATTTGATGATGGAGTGGAGGTTTTCTTCTATTACAAATCTTTCAACAGAATGACTGCCAGGCATGACAGGGCCCTATTAAAATGGAATCAAGATTGATGAAAGATCGCTGTAGAGAAACACAATTTTTTAATATGCACACACACACATATATAAATGAAAATAAAACTTGACAGATTGAATTAGGCACTCATGGAGTGCAAGTTTTAGAGTCAACAGCTAAAAGACATGCTTCAAACTTCAGTACAAAGTTACCAAATACAACATTATCATAAGAAAAGATTTTTGATTTTTGTACCAGATTTGTACAAGAATCATGTAAATATCTTCTAAACAAATAGCCAGCTATGATTTCAACTGCACCGGTATTTACAATAACAAACTATAAACAGTACCAAAACTGTTTCAATTTCACATACAAGATTTAGGCAGCTTGGACCATGCTAAACAACTGACTTTTTGCACCTTTTGTTTCTTCAAGTGACACAAAATTATTAAACATCGGGCACGTATTAATACACACTTCATCTCTTCCAGTTACAGCACAGAAGATCAGAGTGATCTGGGAACTGACAATGCAGCCTGCTCTAGTTGTAACATGAAAACACTGCAGCTTTAATCATCTCAATGTTCCATCTTTATGCTGGTTATAAAAGCATAGTTTAATAGATAGCTTAACAAACATGCTTTACTTCATAATTAGTCCACAGTGTGGCTTAGTTGTACATTCACTGTCTGTTACTATGCATCAGCTGATGCAAGAACTCAAGCTGCACGAATTCACTTGTATACCAGTACCTTATTATCCTTTACAGTCCTGCAAAACTAGACCCAAAGCATCACAAACCTACATTTATAGCAAGTGAAATACTTGCAAAAGATAACTATTTCATTGGCTCTGAGAATTATTTTCCAAAAACCCAAAATAAATAGTCCCAGAAACATCCTAAAAAGTAGGACAGAATGATTTCGTAAGCACATTGTTAATTCTTTGTAATGTGCTCACAATTGTATTTTTTGGAACATTGATACATAACTAAATGGCACTGAGATTACTGTATCTATTTGCCCTTCCCATTGTGGCTATAACAGCTCTGTTCACAGAAAGGTGGAAATTTTGACTAAGTAAGGGCAATCTCATTGTAAAACTAAAGAACCATCAAGGTATAAAACATGCAGGAGTGAGTATAGGCCATACTGGTAGAGGAGTGATGTTGCTTGCATGTTAAAGGGAGCACAGATGCAAATCAAATCAACAAGCTAAACATGTAAATAAATAACAGAACCCTGATGTATTGAAATTCCAGGCCTAAACAGGGAAAAGACATGACTGACTGTGACAGCAACACAGGCTATAACATGCTGAGTAAAAAATAAACTGCTATATTTTTTCTTTTTACATACTTAGCTTCAAAAAGGATGTTATGAATAGAAGCTAAAAGGGGCAGCTAAAAAGTTCCATTTTTGAGGGTGGCACAGAGACTATTTAAAGTTACCGTGTAGCAAATGCATACTATTTACTGAGAGAGACTTGCAAAGAGGCAAAAAGGAAATCAGATGCGCTAAACAGCAGTACAAGAGAGGTTAGCAAAAGGAATCCTAAAAGCTGAAGTTGTGTCTAGATGAAGACATGCCAACAAGTGTTTACCCACTGAAGAGTTCGAGGAACTTGAGAATGAAAGAGCTGACCTATTAATTGGGGTGCATATCCTCTCATTCAAAATCAACTCGGTACCTAATTAACTAAGACAATATCAATTGTAAAGGTCTTCCAGGAAATTGCAAACCAGCAAGGCTGACTTCCATATTGGGCAAATTATTGAGAACTATTAAAGAAATAATAGCATTAGGAGGCATAAGCATAAATGCTGTTTGGGGAAGAGGCAGCACAGGTTTTGTAAAGTCAGGCCTCTCAAACTTATTGGAGCTCTCTGACAAAGTCAACAATTGTGTGTAGATATGAGAAACATGGCTGACAGCCTAGCTGTATCTTCAAAAGACTTTCATGTAAACTAAGCAACCAGTATAAGAGGGGAAGTCCTTACACAGGTAAATAACTGGTTAAAAGATAAGTGAGTGATCAGTTCTCACAGCAGAGGAGGGTCACCAGCAGAATCCCACAGGAATCTATCCAGGGACCTGTGCTGTTCAGCAGATCCATAAATTATCTGGAAAGGGAGCAGGCATTGGATATGAAAAAGCTTGCAGATGCTACTTTTAAATAACTTGGTAACAACAAGGGCCATCCATGAAAAATTGCAGATTAAAAAAAAAAAACCAACCCTTGAGAAACTTGGTGACTGGGTGTTAAAGCAGAAGATAACCATAAAATGACTTTTTGACTTTTGCCTACAGATGGGAAAAACAGACCAGCTTCACATATAAAGCGGTGAGCACTGAACTGCCCTCTACTGTTCAGGAATGCAAACTTGGTTGTGACATAGTTCTATACAAACAGTATTCTCAGTATTTAATAACAGACTGGACTTATCAGAAAAGGAATAGGGAACAACACTGAACATTATGCCACTGTATAGGTTCATGGTGCATCCACATCTTCCATTCCGTATGAAGTTCTAGTCATACTCGCTGAGAACTAATGTTTGTTGTCTCTTCCAATGCAAGAAGTGGGGGCCATCAAATGAAGCTAACAGGTGGAAAAGTGCTTGGAGAAAACATTTTCTTTTCTTCTCCTATGCCTAAATTCTCTTGTCAAAACATCTGCTCTTGGCCACTGCTGGAGACAGAAACCGGGCTAGATGGACTTTTGATCTAACCCAGGTCAACCACTATGTCCCATGATCTCTATCAACCAATTTGAACAGATGGGTAGAGGATAGTCTTCAATGTATAAAGTTCCTATAAGCAGCTAGGCTAAGGAAACCCAAACCAGAAGGAGAGGCTGCTACCCAAACACAGTTATATTATTAGACATCAGAGAATCCATTCAAGACATATCCTTAATGAAAACCTCTGAAAAATCACTTATTAAATTTTAAACTTCAATAATCTACCTGTCAGCATTAACTCTCATCTAGTTAATCTCCCCAGCAGTATCAAAATGTAATTACTGCTGACTTTCACACTGACAACCATTCTGGGAGAGGCGATACTGCATCTTGACCAGCACTGCCTTGCAACCCCACCATTGCACATTCCGTTCCACCCTAGCAAATACATACCTCTGGGTTATCTGTGTAGTCAAACATCCGAAAAATAACCCTTGGCATTGGGTACACTGAATCTTCAGTGTGAGGCGGAGGAGTGAATGGAGGCAGGTTATGCTGCAATGCTTCGCAAAGAATACCGTCAAAGGCAAGATAAGGTCTCAGAATGTGTCTTTCTTGCCAACAGTCTTTTTTCAACTTCTGAATCTGGGCCCAAAGGCAGTCCAAGTACTGAAGGAAAAGACACAAAATATCAGATATGCTGAATTTTATAACTGAACTTGTAGCTCCCTCTGACATATGGACTATTAAACATATAGGTAAATTCCTTATTGCATTCAGAAGAAAACCCAAGCAGCTACTTAAATTGCTTATTAGAAGCCATCTAATGATTCAGTAAACCAAGAGACAACTTAACAACTCTGAACAGCAATCTTGCTCTTAATTTTACACATTAAAGGCATCTGCCATTTTACTAGTAAAATAAACACCAGAGTGCAGTCCAGGAGACTAAGTGTAATACGCAAATTCACTGCATCAATATTAATTCAGTCAACATTCATTCCACCTACAAAAAGACCCACATTATTTCAATATTACAGTTAAAGATTTAAATACAGTCTAAGAGATATCGAATTGGGGGGGAGCAGTTAATACAAGGAGAGCAGGGCTGATGTTCAGAGGGATCTGGACAGGCTGGAGAAATGTGCTGACAGGAACCTCATGCAGTTCAACAAAGGCAAATGCCAAACCCTACACCTGGGGAGGAACAACCCCAGGCACCAGTATATGCTGGGGGCTGACTAGCTAGAAAGCAGCATTGCAGAAAAGAACCTGGGGGTCCTGGTGAACAAGTTAAAAGTGAGCCAGCAGTGTGCCCTTGCAGCAAAGAAAGCCAGTCACATTCTGGGCTTTATCAGCAAGAGCATAGCCAGCAGGTCGAGGGAAGTGATCCTTCCCCTCTATTCAGTACTTATAAGGCCACATCTGAAGTGCTGTGTCCAGTATTGGGCTCCTCAGTACAAGGCAGACATTGATATATAATGGAGTGAGTCCAGTGGAAGAAAAAGTAACAGCTCAATAAAAAGAAAAACCACCCCATATCAGCCACCTCTACCCTCTAATACTTTTGGTTTAATTATGAAAGAGGGTGCAATTAGTGCTGCATAACATTTGCATGCATCTGTTCAGCACTTTCTAGAGCTATAAAAAGCAAAGTCACTGCGGGAAGTGCACTCTAAAGGTTTTCTTTTTGCAGAAGGGAAATGTTTTAATGGTTAAATTACATCTTTCTTCTCCAAAAGGTACTTTCAGTACAGAGCCTTGTAACCCCATTTCCCAAGAATATTATGTTCAGTGACCATTCCTTGTTTAGCAGCATCTCCTAAAGGGGACTGTCACCAAACAACAAAATGCCCTCCCACAATGCAGCTCTAAGTTTTAGCCCAAGACTTGGAAGAGAATTTCTTACCTGGAATCCATTTGGAATAAAGACACATGGGAGGGCGATTCAAAAGAATTATGTTTTTTCTTAAAGCACATTTAATTTTAAATTTCCAAAGAATGCTTCAGCCAAATAATTCCTTTAAAGCATCTTTTAAACAGTACAAAATAAATAAAGCCTACTTGCCTCTTCTTGTGGATGTGGTTTATCAGCAGTCCAAACTTGTAACATGGGTACGTGAATCTTCTGGCGACGCCTGTTTATACAGGAAAGAAAACCTAACACTTAAAAAGCTGATCTAAGAAAGCAATGTTTTCTTATTGTGAGTGTACTACTACTTGGTCTATTGAGCTGATGAGGTCTGCAGTAGTATAAAACCAGGTTTGTGAACATTTAAATTATTGCTAACACCTAGTCTCAATGGTAGTGTTAACTCAAATCACTTAGAGAAAAAGAGACACACACACAGACACAGGTGACCAGCAGCCTAGTCATAACAATGCAGACATATATGCATCAAGAAAATATTACCTTCAAAACACACAGAAGTTGAGAATGATACTTAAGTTGTTTAGATTCATAAACCTCTCCATCTATTTTATTTCTCAGGGTCTTTTCCCCACAGTTGTTTGGGTCTAAGAATTTAGAGTATTTCTAAATTAACAGTAATCAAAGCTATTGATTCATACTTGAATAGGTACCAGGAAAAGTCTATTTTTACTGGTTATAGCTTACTTCAGATAGCTTTCTGTGTGGGACAAGAGGCGATCTATTTCAGCATCTTTCTTCTCATACAACTCCTTTCCAACCCAAGGCAAAGACGACAGAAATGCAAACACATACCAATCACATCGTACCTACAGGAAATAAATTAAAAAGGGATTTCTTTGACAAACTTATTGAATTTGTCTCAATGCAAAGAGTAGCAAACCCAGGAGTATTTAAGGGGATGTAGATATCAACTCCAGTTAAATCAGCAATCAATACTTGGGATTACAACTGTGTGTCAGTTCAAGTTCCTGAAGACGTGTCAAGAGGCTGTTTGAAAACAGGAATGTATAATCCAAGAGGCAGACATGTAGACATACAGTATATTTGGAGACCCACACAAAAACCCTTCTACAGAGCCTCTTTACTTAAATCATTCAAAGTTACTAATGCCAAGTTTCCTGAAGAATTTCTTTTAATACCCTTAACAAAGAAAAAAAGTGAAATTGAACTAAGCTATCAGCAGAATGATTTAATAATGCCTACTTTATGGAAGGGTCAATTAAGTGCATCACTGTTACAGTGAACTTAATGTGATCTACAAATTCTTTAGGCTACTGCAATTCACTCATCATGAAAGAACGAACTAAACCCAATTACCATAGCCCACGGTGCGTTAGCTGGATTGGCAGCCAAGGAAAAAACATATTCTTACATGAAAGATGTTATATTTTATTTGGAACATGACATGCACACATAAGAGAGCAAATATTACTTTTAGAATCTTTCTGCAAACTAACTATATATTACAACTGTTCAATAAACTTGGCAAAACTCACTGACTATTATATACTTGCCAGAAGCAAAGGAAAAGAAATTTACTGGAGTTACCTCACTACAGAAGACTTAGCTATTGCACTGTATGCATGTATTGTCTAACTCACAGGATCCTTTTATTCATGCTAAGTGAATGTTTTATTCGTGATAAAGTGAAATTGTGTAAAAACAGCACAACACTCGAGATGGCAGTTACTATGCTTACTTGCGGTATGTCTTCCTCCTGTGTCACACTCACAAAGTTCTCAAACATGGCTACCATCGAAGGTGCAGCTATTACATGACAATTCACAAGATCAGATAGAAAACGAACCTATTGAACAACAACAAGAAATGTTATTAATTTTTAAATGAATACTCTTGCATTCAACTTGTGGTTTGAGCCCAGAGGGCAACTGAGCACCACGAAGGGTCCCTTCCCGCCCAGCGCTGGGAAGGAGAAAAATGAATCAAAAGGCTCTGGAATAGAGATAAGGACAGGGAGAGGTCGCTCACCCATTAACAGTCACAGGCAAAAGACAGGCTTGTTAGGGGAAGAAAAAGGACATCACTTTAATTCAAAACACTAATGATAACGACACTTAACAGACAGAATGGGACAGTGAGAAGCGTTACCATATCTTAAAAACACCTCCCCCCACCCCTCCCTTCTTCCCAGGCTCGGTTTTGTTCCCGATATCTCTACCTCCTCCCCCAGTGGCACAGGGGAAGGGGATAGGGGGTGCAATCAGTCCGCCGCTTCTTCCTCCAAGGTGTGGGGGAAGCACTCTTCTGCATTCTTAACCCTGCTCCACGTGGTGTCCCTCTCACGGGAG
The DNA here is from genome assembly GCF_031877795.1 of Strix aluco. Taxonomy (NCBI): domain Eukaryota; kingdom Metazoa; phylum Chordata; class Aves; order Strigiformes; family Strigidae; genus Strix; species Strix aluco. Next base: position 22,769,908 of record NC_133970.1, read on the forward strand.
AGTGTCCTCTACAAACTTTCTTCATTGTGAGTCCTCCCCATGGGATGCATTCTTCTCGAGATGCTCTGTCATGGGTCGCCCCTACGTGTTGCAGTCCTCCCAGCGCCAAACTACAACAGCAGGGGCTTCTTCTTCCCACAGGGTCCTGGGGGTCCTCCACAGGCTGCAGGCGGATCTCTGCTCCTCCAGTGACCTCCATGGGTGGCAGGGAGGGCAGCACTTCTGTCTCACCACGGGATACAGGGGGGGCTCTCTGCTCCGGCACACTTCCCCCTGCTTCCTCCTCCTTCCTTCCACTGACCTCGGTGTTCGTGTTACTGATTTCTTATTAATTTGAGCTGATTTTAATGATTTGGGGTGATTTGGATTTAAATAAGGAATGATTTAGAGTAACCATACAACCAGTCATGCTGCTACAAAGTCCTTTGTAAAGTCCCAGGCTAAGGCCGAGTAGGCCGGTAATAATCATTAACCAGATTTCTATTCAATGATAAGACTCATGACCAGGTACTATTGTTAGGCTGTTTGGTAAGGACGATTTATTGCCCTGTAGACCAGGTGTTCTAAAAGATACATTGTGAAAGGGCCTCGAAGCATGTTAAAATTGCAATGTGAGCCAAAGTCCTTGAGACAAGGACATTGGAGGGTCTTTTCTTTTGAGTCAGTGGTCCATGGTGGTCGCAAAAGCAGCCCCCCGACTCATTTCAGGACTCAAGTGCGCATGACCGGAAAGAGGTGGGAATAAGAAAATGAGTTACGGGAATTATCATGTTTATGTATGAGAACTTGTTTATTATGTATTACTGTATCCTATATAATCAGCATGCTACACGAGTTAGGGGTGCGTTGTTGGTGAGACGACTCCCCTGCGCACCCGGCCGTTAATAAAGGAGTGTCTGCTTATCTGCATCACACTGGTGTCGATAAGTTCTTTTGTCCCGTTTTGGTGACATTCGCATAGGTGTCCTTCTCGTAACTCGTCCTCCAAGTCCCCCCTTCCTCTCAGGTTTCCCTTCTTAAATACGTTATCGCAGAGGCGCAGCCACCATCGCTAATTGGCCCGGCCTTGGCCAGAGGCAGGTCCGACTTGGAGCCTGGGAAGCTTTCAAGAAGCTTCTCACAGGGGGCCACTGCCATAGCCCCCTCCCCCACTACCAAAAAACCCTGCCACGCAAAACCAGCACACAACTACACAAAAAGAAATAAGCATTATTTCAACTTCAAAGGAGGTGGGAGGGAGAGGGATGGACACGCACAGGGAGGGGGAAGAGGGCACAAGAGAGCAGGGGGGGAAATGGATGGGACACACAGTGACAGCTGGAGAAAGAAGTGAGAGGGAGACACAGGGCACATGCCAGAACGTGTCACAGGGTGGGAGCATGAGAAGCAGCAGCAAGAATGCACAAGCCAAAACACATGAGCTAGAGTGCATGACAGGGTGGGAGCTTGAGAAAGAACAAGCTAGAGGGCACCAACGTGTGGGAATTAAGAACTGGTAGTTAGCAAAATGTAAACTGGCCTTGAGGTTAGAAGAATGATTGTGGGAAACTGAGGCAACATTCGGAACCCTGTGTTGCGAGCGTGAGAAGCAGCAGGTCGGAACACCGCCTGCAGAATGCGTGGTGAGCGTGTGAGCAGTAAACAGACAAAACCTGAAGGTCAGTAGGATGTAGAAGTAAAAAAAAAACCTATGTAAACAAGTGGGAATAAATTGGAAGCTGGCACACAGTGCAGGGGCATTTGCTCTTGGCAATGCCCCCCCTTCAACAAACTGGTGTGAGTTTGTCTTTCTTCTGTGCGTTGTCCCGATCCCGGCTGGACCGAGACCGGCACCAACGGTTGACAGCTGAAGAAAGAACAAGTGAGACACAGAGAATGCAATCCAGTGCATGATAGAGCACATCACAGGGAGGGAACTGAAGAAAGCAGGAGCAAGAGAGCAAGCCAGAGGGCGCAAGCCTGAGAGCGAGACGCGCATTACAGGGTAGTAGCTGGAGAAAGAACAAGAGAGTGAGACACAGGGCACGAGGCAGAGAAAGAAATAGCCAGCAAGACACAGGGCAGGGGCTGGAAAGAGCATGCATGAGACATAGGGCAGAGTCCTGCAAGTGAGACAGCGTGACACGAGGCAGGGGTGAGAGTCAGAGAGATAAGAGACATGGGGAGAGGGCAAGGGGTGGGGCAGGGGAGCTGTTGGGGGTGAGAGACACAGAGTAACACACACATAGTATGCAAGACTGAAGATACTTTTTGCGTGTATCCAGAAGAATAAGAGTACACATCAGTGTTAAATCAGTATGCTGCTCATACATGACTTTCATACAAAATACATTTCTACGGTCACTTATCCATAACTTGAACTAGTTTCACAAAGACAGACCCTTAAAACCACTGCTATTGTCAGGTTTTAACAAGGCACCAAACTAATGGTATGCTGCTAATCAAATTGAAGTGGTTTCAAAAGGAGCCAGCACTGAAAATTACCCACTTAGTCCTCATTACTCACAGGCAGGATGAGAATACAGGACTGATTACAGCCATCCAATATAACCTATCCACTTGGGAATAATCTGCCTTTTAAATAAATAAATAAATAAATAAAGGGACCCAACAGGAACAGTATTTGTCTCTGAGCACAGTAGAAATTAATAGCTTTCATTCACCTTCTACATTCTCCTGTAGAACAAACTGAACAAGGCGGGGGAGGGGGGGGGTGGGGAGAGAAAGAAACCCTCTGATTTCCTGAGAATTAATTTGCCTGTGGGAAATTTCACACATAGTTTGGAGGTCAGTTTTGCCATCATAACCTAATTTTTCATCTCCTTAGGAAGAAATACTACATACTTTCTCCTGGCATGTCTATGGAGCACTACATGGGGATGCCAGAAAAGACTATGTTGCATACAGAAAACCTCCAGCCCCTCTGGATGTCAAAAGGAAGAGTAAGTAATATTGGGTGGGGATGGGGAGAGGAAGATGGGGGGGGGGGGGGGGGGGGGCGGGGGAAGAGAGACGTGAATGATTCCACTTACCAAGTACTCAGCTTCATTGTACATGTTGACTTTCAAACATTCTTTGAGCTGACGAATCATGGCTTCTACAAATTCCCCACCGAAGTTGTAGTTCCTGGCATTCAGCAGCCCAACTAACGTTGTGTAAATGGTAAGCTTTTCTGGTAATAGACGTGCACTGATTTAAATAAAGAAAAACAAGCATTTTGTTAGCTGTTCATTTATCACATGCCAACAACTACATTTACATAGCATCTTTGAACCTGCTTTGTATAGGCTATGCTTCTCTTGTGTTTAAACAAGGTAAACTGCTAACCTGACATTAGTTATATGTCCTGTGGACAAAAGATTACAGAACAACCTTTTTAGGACTATAATCCTTTAGGAATATATACGCTACTTTTAACTACATTTCAATATATTTTCTCTCTTTATTTATTTTTAACTCGTAAGCATTTAGGATTATAGTAGGTTCTAAAACCTATAGCAACTACACTTTAAGACATTTTCAGCTTCAGTCTCCAACTCAGCAGAACTTTCAATGTGGACAAAAGCTGTTATTGAAGCAAAGGGCAATAAGTACCAGACTGGAATGACATTTGACAAAAGCTTCTAGTAATATAATTTTAAGTACTGTCAAAATAGGCAATTTAACAGAAAGTTTTGAAAGTATCAGTAATTTTTTTAAAAATCTGTTAATTAAATATATATATATATTAGAAACCATTCTGACTATTCTGCCTCATTTTTCCAGTGTTTTATATATTCTATGGGAATATGGCCATATAATACCATTTAAGACAACTTGTTCAGTGTAGCGTAAGTTAGCCATTCTATTATACTAGAATAGCAAGATTACACAAGAGATGAAAACATTTTACAACACTTAAAAATTAAAATTGATTGTAAGTATCTCAAACTTAAGTAAGCAATTTTCAGTATAAGGTCTTAAAGAAATAGACGGGTTAGGTCCTATCGTAATCACTTATTTTCTTCAAATGTTTTGTAAACGTGTAAGCTAACTCCATGCCTTCAAAGGCATTCAGCTGTTGTGTGAAACAGATGTACTGTACTGGGAGAGGAAGGAGTGCTGCTAGCCAAGGGGGGAGCCTACCTCTGGTCCCTTCATCTCTCCACTACTAGAGGGTAGGTTCATGGAGAGAGGAGCACCTCAGCCCCTAAAAAGGGAAATAGGAAAAGTAGGAATACACAGATAAGAATTGGCACCCAACAGATTTTTGTATTCTTTAGTGACTGTTCAATTCAGAAACAAGGTACTACCCAGCATATTCCCCATGGCAACGAGAAAGCAGCTCTGGGATCTACTCTGCTTATGACCTTGCGCACACATTTCAAGTGAGAGTACTGTACATGGATATTTTCCTTGATTTATGCCTAAGTCAACAGACTAAGCTTCTCCTCAGATTTCTTTTTCTTGGAGTAAGACAAACCCTAAGCAATAACAGTGTTCAAGAACCAAAAGCTGTTCACAGCATTTAAAGTACTTCAAATACTTAAATTTTTCTATTTAGCATAGATAACGGACCACCTCCCAAATCTTCTGCATACGTACACAGTACAAAGAATTCTTAATATCTTGCTTTTATAGTTTGGTAGATCAGCTTCCAAGACACCAGCTAGACCCTCCAAGTTGCTCTCCAGAGAGGAAGTACTCTAAGAAAGAAAAGAGTATCTTATCATCAATCGGGTATATCAACTATGCCCCCAGTAACAAGTGGAAAACAAGCAAATAGGATAAACAAAATATTACTCCACATTTTCTTCCTGTTAGAAGTAATGATTCAAGTTCCACTAGGAATTCACAATTTCTCTCATTTGCTAGAAATAAGAAGCAAAAATGACTAAGAGCAGCTTCAACTGTGACTTCTCCACAGCAAGGAGCTATAGTGTTTTCCTAGGAAGTAAGAATTAACATAGATTCAGAGGTCTCTCAGTAACTGAATTAACATTATATTAATGACATCAGGGCAACTGAAACAACTACATAGCTTGTATGTGGTTTAAATTAATGTATAAGACCCATCATATTTGTTGTCACCCTTTTTTCTAAGCTTGTTACAAGCACCAAACACATCCAAGTCCCAAGATCAGTTGTGACACTGGTGGGGTCTTTTGTTGTTTGTTTGTTTGGGTTTTTTTGGTACACATCTCATTAGTTTCCCCTCTACTCCTTGAAAAAAATGGAAGCAGTGATAAAGTTCAGAGTCGAATGATACCTCTTCACTAGTTATACTTCAGCATTGTATGACAGGGTTAGCATTTAAGAATTTTCTTTTTAAAAACCCAGTTTTACAGAGGCCAACAATTTTCCAGCTAGGAAGTTTCCAATGGATTTTATGGATTTTCTTTTTTTGGACCACTAATGTTCTATTAACACATAAAAACATATAAAACAAAGAAAACGATGTTTTATGTTCAAGGACCCTAAGTCACAAAACAATATAGAAATAGTATTTATACCTTCTCTCCCACTCTGCATATTAAAGATTCGAGTCTCTCTTCAATTTCAGATGGCTCAGATGTTCTCCGCCTTTTGTGAGGTTGCCCTGTTTCAATACATTAAATATATTATTTGCCTGCTGTGGTGGGTTGACCCCAGACAGCGGCCAAGCACGCACGTAGCCACTTACTCACTCCCCCCACCTCCAGCATGCTGGGGGAGATAATAGGAAGAGCAACAGCAAGAACACTCATGGACTGAGATAAAAAGCAGTTTAATAAATGAAGAAGGGGGGGCAGGAGGGAAACAAGTGATACAAAGGCAGTCACTCACCACCTCCCACCAGCAGACCAATGCAGTCTCTGAGTGACAACCACCTTGGAAAGATTACCCCCCAGTTTTATTGCTGAGCATGACATTATATGGCATGGAATATCCCTTTGGTCAGTTGGGGTCAGCTGTCTCAGCTGTGTCCCCTCCCAACTTCTTGTGCACCCCCAGCCTACTTGCTGGAGGGGCAAAGAGGGGAAAAAGAAAAGGCTCTGATGCTGTGCAAGCAGTGATCAGCAATAGCTAAAACATTGGTGCGCTATGTTTTGGTCACAAATTCAAAGTACAGCACCATATGGGCTGCTATGAAGAAAGTTAATTCCATCCCAGCCAGACCCGGTACACCTGCTTATTCTAAAAGAACTCTCTACTTTTGCCATTCCAGCAACATACTTCTAAGAAAAGAAGTCCTGACAAAACATTCAAAATTGACTCAATAAACAGAAAAACAAAAGTATATTACGGATGACCTAATCCATGAAGTAGAAACAGTTAACATTGTAGCTGCCTCAAATTTTATTTAGAAATAATTCTGCATTTCTGCTACAGCATGAGACAGTATATGTGAGATAAACTAAACATACTTTACAGAGTTACCAGTTACTGTGTATTGTGTTAGTGTTTTATAACACCTTCTTCAGCATACATAAAAAACCCAAAATATTAAGAATCCTAGCTTATACTTTAGGGTTTTTTATAAGCTTAGAAAAAACTGCACATCAAAGCAATTTTAAAAAGTGTGATTAAAAAACAGTTTATCTTTGCAATCAAAAGCTGAAAAAGCTAGTCACAAAACTGTCCAACTCTCTGCTCACACAGATTTACATTATTAAGAGAAACAGCATTTGCTCCCGTTTCTGAAGTTGGTCGTTCTCCACTCTCAATGTTTTCTGAACGTTTTCCATTAAGCCTCTACGAGATGCGAGAACACATCCTTCTGACTACACGTATGCAGAGCTGAGTGCTCTGATCCGTTTACTTTCACCCAGGGCGCTCCCTGTATTTGAGGCAGACCGAAGCAATGGCTCAGGACAGTCTTTAGCCCCAGTTACATAATCCGATTCCTTGCACCAGAGCGCCCTACAAGTCCTGACAGAGGAACAGGGTGAGCCGCCACCACCCCGAGCCAAAGACGAGGCAGCGCCGCGGGGAGTCATCTCAGCCGAGACCTCCCCCTCCCCCAGCCCTAAGGATGATACGGCCCCAAGCGCAGGGCGTGCGGAGTCCAGACCCTGGAACTAACTCACTCACTCCATCCATGCTTACCATCGCTCTCGTTGCTGTGCCGCCGCCGCCGCGACATACTAGCACCGCCCCTACGAGAAACCTGCGTTTGAAAGAGGAAAAAGCAGAAACGCTATACCCACAGTAGAAGAAGGAAGAGCACTATGTAAAGACCACACAACAAGGATCAGAATATTTTCCTTCGCCTGCCCCCTCCCTACTTCCTGTTCGTCTCAATCTTCTTCCGGGGTAAAAAAGCAATAGGAAAAGGTACTGCCCTCTCTTTCGTGACTTCCCGCGACTCTCTGGGAGTTAGCGCTATTCTACCTGTTTCTCTGTAGTACAAAGAACTTGGATGATTTCTAAGATGGAGGAAGGAATAGACACAAGGTTAGTGAATTTTCCATTAAATGAAAAAGTTTTATTTACTTTCATTTGTGCCTGGTCTCTTTTGAAGGCTTATATTTTGCCCACTGTGCACGTGAATTGCGCTCTGTGGGCCCCACCCCTGGGATACCTTACTGACTTCTGGTGACATCCCAAGGTTTCTGATAGGCTCCCAGACACAAGCCACATTAGCTTTGATGATCTGACAAGGTAAGAAAATCCCTTGACAATTTGAAAAAGTTACTTGCTATAAGCAGGCTTGCATCTGGCTCACACCTCACGTTGTTGTCCCTCAAGTGGGGTTGTTTACCCAGTGTGCAATACGCCAATATACACCCAGAGCAGAGGTATTTATTTATTCCATGTCTGCACAGAGTGGGGTGCTAGGTGGTAATTCCACAAAGCTAGCACACCGCACAAAAGAACTTCAGTGTATTTATACACTCCAGACTACACAAATACACCTTTACTGTAACGACCATTGGTTAATTTCTTATCACTTTGTCCTTCATTGGTTAACAACATGCCTCGTCTTGATTTAAAGTTACAGTGTCTTTTAATTATTCTGCGCAAACTCAAAGAGTGAGGGGGTGCACGTCTTCTTGGACTTAAATTGAGTCAGTGGTCGCGGTCTCCCCCCTGCTGCCTTTACCTTTCCCACAGTTACCGCTGACTGTCGCTGACTTCATGCTTCTCAGACAATCATCCAGCCTTTGGCACCTTCTGGGGCAGGATGTTCCCCTCTTATACCATCTTTTAGCTCATCTTCAAAGGTATAGTCATTAGCAAGACATGCATTGTTTATGCAAAGTTGGAGCAACTCACTCCCTTATCTCCTGGTTCCTTCTTTTGACTGCAACAAAAGTCTTAAATCAGTAACTTACCCTGTCATTGGTCTATTTACAAGTTCTTGTTTCAGCAGAATGAGCAGCATAGAAAATTCCATAGAGACATCAACATCATCTAGCACAAGTTCAAATTTCTCTTTTTTAAAAATGAAATTTAGACAAGTGAAACTTTGAGGTACAGAAAAGACCTTAGCTTTTGGTCTTCCTTTATTTAACTGGTTTAGATCCCCTCTACGATTCATCCAGTTTCCTTGAACTCATCCCCAATTTTGTGCACCTTTCACACTTGCACAAAGCATTACTGCTGTGCTGATACAGAAGCATTTGCCTCCATCTTACATTGGTATAATCAATGGCAAAGATGGGGACTTTATAGGCTTAATACCCCCGCCCCCCAAGCTGTATTTTTCCTGCAGTGTCAAAGCAGACCTGTGCTAATGTTACTCAACACCTCGTGTCTATAAACAGACACACAGCAAAGAAAGCCAGCAACAGGAGGGAGCAGGAATAAGTAGGTCATGCTCTTCATAGATCCATTTTCTCCTCCCTTGCAGGTATGTTAAGGGCTCATATATGAATAAGTAGATGCAGAAGAATCTAACTGCGCTGATATAGGGACACTGAAAAAACTAACTAACAGACTAACAATATAGGGATATGGAGAAACTAAAATGACTAATAATATTAGGCCTAAGAACTGTATGTTTAACCAAAGAATTGCTGAGCCTTAAAGAACAGAGATAGAGGCACCAAGGACAGAGGAGAAGGAACCATGGCAACGGAAGATAACGGACAATTTATTACGCAGAGGACTAAGGCTAGGCCCAAGGATGCGCTACATTCTACAGATAAGGAGGCTAATGAGCAATTTGACCAGAAAGAACTGATTCTGTGACCTGGCGATGTTGCAACTGAGGGAAAGGTGACGAGGAAGACTGCCGGCCTTCCTCCCAAAGACCCCCGAAGACGACCACCAGGAGGCAACGCGCAGGCGCAAGGATGACATAAACATTTTAAAACTGCTGACACAAGTCTTTTGAATTAACCCCACCTTAGTCGTGCATATTGTTTTGCTGATCAGGGATATCAATTAAACTCAGACACCAGAGTGAAAAGAGCAGGCGTATTTTACTAGAAATAACTAAATAATATAACAGAATAATACAGGAAACATACAGTAAGAAAAGACAGAATAGTGCACTTAAATAGGAAAATACAGGGTAATGCATCAAATCATTACTACCTGAGGGAGAGAATAGTGATTAAGAAAGACCCATCACCACTTGCATACGTTACCATCATCCAGATCCGCAGTCGCTGGGCAGCCCCGGTTACAGCGAGGATTTGGAGAACCTTTCCCTGCAAGTGGGAAATCCTACGCGGTGCGTCCACCCGTAGGTGAGGCTTCCAAAGTCGCTGTGAGCGGGTCCAGCCTTATATACCTAAAAATCAGTAAGCCAGAATAGCTGGCACCTTTTTTTTTTAAGCGGAAATATCTGGTTTTCATCTCACATTAGGTTCCCCCCAGAGCCTGGCCAGGGCTTAAGGGAGAAGCTAAGGGAGTTTCCCTGCTTATCTAGTTGATTTATGAGCAAGGTCACAAGGCCAGACAACTGTTTCTGTGGCCGTGTTATCTTGCTCACACATAAAGAAATATAAGGATACATTCAGGATAGACATGTTTTATGATGTTTAAGCTACGTCTTCTATGCATATTTCACTAATGACTACATGCGGAGTTAGCAGTTTCAGTTCAGGGCCTGTTGCTCAGGCTTCAGTACTTCCACCTTTTACATCAGAATAGTTGGTTTGCTATAACTTAGTATAATACCTATTAGCACAATGGTTATCAGTTATAAAATGTACGGGATTCATCTATAGGTCAACTTTGGCTTGGGCTTATTGTCCAAGCCTTTGCACTTCACATATGTATGTTTGTATTGTGTAACTCTATGAATATGTATAAGATACCTGCATTTAAGAAGTAAGCTAAGGAGCTTGGGTGTGCATGATAGGTGGAGCGATCCCCCGTGCACCCAGCACTGCAATAAAGAATGCCTGCTTTCTAAAACTCTAAACTTTGAGTCTTAGAGAGTTCTTCGACCGGCTTTTTCGGTATCAGCGCATGAGGGAGTCTAGCTTGTGCTGCTCAGAAAGCATCCAAAAACTATCCATTTGAACAATTTGTGTTTATTTAGATAATACAAGTAACTGGATTCTTAGGATAAATTTTTTCAAATTTAGCTTTTAATGAGATGCTAATGTGTACAGAAAACAGGAGTTCTTGTGTCTAGTGTGATAAAAGAAAACTGATCACAGTATGCTGTAAACTACTGTCAGAGATGTACTGTATAGCACAGGTTAATTTATTTTGTCAGGTTTCCAAAGAACTACAAATGTGGGAGATGTCCTAACTTTAGTGTATATTTCTCTCCTGGAACTAAATGAAAAACAGATGTGCTAGCTCCACCAAGTTTTTTTCACATCTCCTTGGAGAAAATTGGCTGCTTTTTGAGGGGTTAATGCTAAAACCATTTTTTCTTTGTGCTATCAAGTCTAACATCCTCTTTCTATCTGTTCTAATTTGTCACGTTATAGGCAACAAGGTAGGAGAAGTACTGCTATGTTACTGTTGATACAAGGAAATGATCACCTGCTTTGCAACTTATTTACTTATAGCAACTTACAATGATTTCTGAATATTGCTTAATAATCCTGCTTGCCCTGACTCTTCTGTGGAAGCTTACCAAGAACTACTATGTTCGGCAAAAATAAGAGACATGTCCTTGGAAAGCGGATGTGTTCTAACAAGTTGAGTCTTTGTAGACTATATATGGACAGTAGAAACTAATAAGCTAGTGCTTTTAGATAAGATAGAGGTGGTAAACTGGCTGGAACCACTCTTGTTGTTCAAGAAATTGGCTAAGAGAATCTGCACATGCTCCGAGGAAAAGTACAAGGTGAAGAAGACTGTGAGCCTTCCTCCCAAAGACCCCCGAAGACGACCACCAGGAGGCAATGCGCGGGTGCAAAGAGAACATAAACTGCTGACACCAGCCTTTCGAACTAACCCAGCCTTACTCATGCATATGTATGTTTGTGTTATGTAATCCAATGAATAAGTTTCTGGTAAAAAGTGCTGTGGGTGTGCAAGCTTTGTGGAGAAATCCCCTTGCACCCCGGTCGGAATAAACATACCTGCTTTATAACTCTATCCGAGTTGTAGAGTTTGTTTCTGCGCATCAACGCTGAAGTCCTAATGAACAAACTAACTGCTACTACTGACGACCTGATCAAATTGGAATACCCACTAAAATCATCTTTATTGGCCTTAGGAGCAAGTCAGTGGCTCCTATCAGACATTTTACCTCATTGGGAACGAATTTAAGAAAATGATCGTCAATTAATCGTAAAAGCTCTCAGAGCAACCCAAGGTAATACTTCTCTTGCCTTGAGTTGTATCCAAGCACAATTGTGGATACAGTCTATAGTAGCAGCCATTATTAGAGAAGGAGAAGGAGGAACCCTACCCACTGAGATCCATAAATTGATTTTAATTATTTTAATTATAACATATTTTACTGAATTATTTTGTAAATATTTAAATTTGTTAATGATTAAGTGCTGCTAGTCATTAATAAATCTTGATTTGCTGCTAAATCATTACCGTGTTAATACTTTCATCCTCACCGGGAGCTTGAACAGCCCTGGAGCTGGCCAGGTTATCTTACAATCCATGAAAGAGTGATTTTTGGCAGAAAGCGTTGGCCCTGGGGGCACCCCGGGCAACCCACCCACCACATCCAGAAAGTGGTGGGATTGCTGGAGGGGAAAACTCGGGTTTAAAGGGAAATGCTGGTAATCGCACCCCCACAGGAAGGGAAATTTTAACCCTTTTGTGACATCGTGAGGGGAACTGAGAGAGTTAAACCAAAGCAACTAGAAGCTGGGGTTTGGATTTTGGGCTGCTCACTCTGTACTGTGAATTTCTACCAATGGTCCACTGACAAGGAGTCTTACATACATACCCCCGTGGGTCTGAGATTTTAAACAAACAAGCTGATGAGTTAGGAATTAAACCATCAAGAAAGGGACACAACACATCTTTAACTGACTCCCACAAGGATATAAACATCTTCCCCCATTATTGTCCATAATGCTTTGAGGAGTAGAAGTGGTATCAGGTTTACAGTTGTCAGTACAGCTACTGTAGATCAAACAGTTCTGTGAGGGTGATTTACTATCTTGCCCATCCCTGAATGTATTTAAAGGGACAATGAATCACATTTCACAGCCACAGTGGTACAAAACTGTGCATAAGGAGAAGGTATTAAGTGGGTGTTTCATATGCCATATTATTCTCAGGCCAGTGGCATAGTCAAGTGAACCAATGGCTTGATTAAGAGACATGCCAATGTCTCATGGTACAACTGGGACATATGGTTATGGGAACCCAAAGATATGATCATTTTGTCCTGTGGGGTTATTGACTGGTGATACCCCTATATCTAATGATCGAAAGGACCAGTTCCTGTTGAAAATATGTGGGCCAACTTGTCATGGTAAAATTGTCATTGTGCCTATGACCTTAGTAAATCTAGAGGTTTACATGCTTGGGAGGTCCCAGATAAAGGTGGAAGAACTTGCCGTGTTAGTGCCTGATGGATAATTCCTGACTTCTAACTTGATGCCTGGTTTCTAACTCGAGGCCTAGCTCTGTTTTTTTATAGGGCCATGGAAAAACAGATTGCCTCAGCAATGGTGACAGTGACCTATATGGACATCCAGGACTTGGATGACAACATGGTGGCAAATGAATTTTAATTTTTCTGAACTTAGCACCTCCTAGAAGAACGTGATTGGTCTTGATGATATTATGGGAGGAAGGTGTATGTGGGGTTTTAAATCTGTTGATAGATCTATGTCCCAAATGTGTTAATGCCACTCTAGGTCAACAAATGAAGAAAGTGGCAAGAGACTCAAAGGCAATTGTTGCAAGCAGAGCTCCTGGCTGAAGCAGATCTTTAGTTTTCATCAGTTGGCAGGTGGTGAGCAATCGCATTGCTCATTATCCTTTTGTACTTTGTAGCCCACTACACTCCGACTGAAAAGGAGATACTAGCAGCATATGAGGGGATTCGAGCCGCTTGGTGGGTACCTGGCATTTAGCCAAGGTCAAGCCACCACAATAAGATAGGGAAAAAACAACCCTTGTGGGTAAAACAAAAGCAGTTTTAATATAAGCAAAGCGAAGCAAAGGTCCGCGCGCGGAAGCAAAAAAAAAGAAAACACATTTATTCTCTACTTCCCATGAACAGGCGATGTCGGGCCTTCTCAGGAAGCAGGGCTGCGATACGCGTAGTGGTTGCCTCGGAGGACCAAGGGTGACCCCACCCCCTTCCTCCTTTCTCCCAGCTTTATACTGAGCAGACGTCATATGGTCTGGAATATCCCTTTGGTCAGTTCGGGTCAGCTGTCCTGGTTGTGTCCCCTCCCAAGATCTTGCCCACCCCGTCCCACTGTGGGGGGGAAATGTCGGAAAGAGCCTTGGTGCTGTGTAAGCACCACTCAGCAGTAGCCACACCACCAGTGTGCTATCAACACCCTGCCAGCTCCCAACATAAAACACAGCACCATGAGGGCTGCTACAGGGGAAAACCAATTCCGGCTCAGCCAGACCCAGTACACTTATTTTCTTTCCCCCTTTTTGCCCTGTTGAGAAAAAAAGGGGAGGGGAGGGGAAGTGATAGAGCGACTTGGTGGGTACCTGGCATTTAGCCAAGGTAATTTAGCTAAATTAGCATTTAGCCACCACAGGTTGGGACAGCTCTCAGCGAATGGCTCAACTCCAAGCCATGACAGGAGAGAGAATACAAATTTTACCCCCCTATCCCACGAGCGGGAGAGGGTGGGCGAGCAGCTGCATGGTATTTGGCTGCCAGCTGGGTTTAAACCATGACACAAACCAACCAGTTAATACATAATACAGCAAAAATTGCTTTTGAGTCTCTTGCCACTTTTTTCATTTGTTGACCTAGAGTGGCATTAACACATTCAATTCGGCATGCTATTGAAATAGTATCTCCATTCATCCCTTTTAGAGATGGAATTTGCCAATCTTTATCTTCATCTTTTAGAATCCAGTTTTGGAAGGCAAAATTATATCATAATGCTACTACAGACAAATGTAGAGATTTGGCAAGATGAGTATTGGGTATATATCCATTATAGCCTATACGAGTCCGGATCCATGGCCATCCTGTTGTACACAAGTTCCCCATATTGCACGTGCCAATTGTAAAATCAAACAGTAGTTCTGTGTTTTTATGGCCCCAAATACAAAATGCAATTATAGGTTTGGTAAAGGTAAAATGATACCAACAATCTAAATTTGGTTCTGTTATTTTATAACAATCATTGTTGTTGTTTTTTTGGTTTAGTAAAATCGGCGCAAAATATTTTAATCTCGGTTGGCCTATGGTAAGTAGATCCATTGATCACTCGGCACCCAATTTGTATTCTCTCTCCTGTCATGGCTTGGAGTTGAGCCATTCGCTGAGAGCTGTCCCAACCTGTGGTGGCTAAATGCTAATTTAGCTAAATTACCTTGGCTAAATGCCAGGTACCCACCAAGTCGCTCTATCACTTCCCCTCCCCTCCCCTTTTTTTCTCAACAGGGCAAAAAGGGGGAAAGAAAATAAGTGTACTGGGTCTGGCTGAGCCGGAATTGGTTTTCCCCTGTAGCAGCCCTCATGGTGCTGTGTTTTATGTTGGGAGCTGGCAGGGTGTTGATAGCACACTGGTGGTGTGGCTACTGCTGAGTGGTGCTTACACAGCACCAAGGCTCTTTCCGACATTTCCCCCCCACAGTGGGACGGGGTGGGCAAGATCTTGGGAGGGGACACAACCAGGACAGCTGACCCGAACTGACCAAAGGGATATTCCAGACCATATGACGTCTGCTCAGTATAAAGCTGGGAGAAAGGAGGAAGGGGGTGGGGTCACCCTTGGTCCTCCGAGGCAACCACTACGCGTATCGCAGCCCTGCTTCCTGAGAAGGCCCGACATCGCCTGTTCATGGGAAGTAGAGAATAAATGTGTTTTCTTTTTTTTTGCTTCCGCGCGCGGACCTTTGCTTCGCTTTGCTTATATTAAAACTGCTTTTGTTTTACCCACAAGGGTTGTTTTTTCCCTATCTTATTGTGGTGGCTTGACCTTGGCTAAATGCCAGGTACCCACCAAGCGGCTCGAATCCCCTCATATGCTGCTAGTATCTCCTTTTCAGTCGGAGTGTAGTGGGCTACAAAGTACAAAAGGATAATGAGCAATGCGATTGCTCACCACCTGCCAACTGATGAAAACTAAAGATCTGCTTCAGCCAGGAGCTCTGCTTGCAACAATTGCCTTTGAGTCTCTTGCCACTTTCTTCATTTGTTGACCTAGAGTGGCATTAACACATTTGGGACATAGATCTATCAACAGATTTAAAACCCCACATACACCTTCCTCCCCATAATATCATCAAGACCAATCACGTTCTTCTAGGAGGTGCTAAGTTCAGAAAAATTAAAATTCATTTGCCACCATGTTGTCATCCAAGTCCTGGATGTCCATATAGGTCACTGTCACCATTGCTGAGGCAATCTGTTTTTCCATGGCCCTATAAAAAAACAGAGCTAGGCCTCGAGTTAGAAACCAGGCATCAAGTTAGAAGTCAGGAATTATCCATCAGGCACTAACACGGCAAGTTCTTCCACCTTTATCTGGGACCTCCCAAGCATGTAAACCTCTAGATTTACTAAGGTCATAGGCACAATGACAATTTTACCATGACAAGTTGGCCCACATATTTTCAACAGGAACTGGTCCTTTCGATCATTAGATATAGGGGTATCACCAGTCAATAACCCCACAGGACAAAATGATCATATCTTTGGGTTCCCATAACCATATGTCCCAGTTGTACCATGAGACATTGGCATGTCTCTTAATCAAGCCATTGGTTCACTTGACTATGCCACTGGCCTGAGAATAATATGGCATATGAAACACCCACTTAATACCTTCTCCTTATGCACAGTTTTGTACCACTGTGGCTGTGAAATGTGATTCATTGTCCCTTTAAATACATTCAGGGATGGGCAAGATAGTAAATCACCCTCACAGAACTGTTTGATCTACAGTAGCTGTACTGACAACTGTAAACCTGATACCACTTCTACTCCTCAAAGCATTATGGACAATAATGGGGGAAGATGTTTATATCCTTGTGGGAGTCAGTTAAAGATGTGTTGTGTCCCTTTCTTGATGGTTTAATTCCTAACTCATCAGCTTGTTTGTTTAAAATCTCAGACCCACGGGGGTATGTATGTAAGACTCCTTGTCAGTGGACCATTGGTAGAAATTCACAGTACAGAGTGAGCAGCCCAAAATCCAAACCCCAGCTTCTAGTTGCTTTGGTTTAACTCTCTCAGTTCCCCTCACGATGTCACAAAAGGGTTAAAATTTCCCTTCCTGTGGGGGTGCGATTACCAGCATTTCCCCTTTAAACCCGAGTTTTCCCCTCCAGCAATCCCACCACTTTCTGGATGTGGTGGGTGGGTTGCCCGGGGTGCCCCCAGGGCCAACGCTTTCTGCCAAAAATCACTCTTTCATGGATTGTAAGATAACCTGGCCAGCTCCAGGGCTGTTCAAGCTCCCGGTGAGGATGAAAGTATTAACACGGTAATGATTTAGCAGCAAATCAAGATTTATTAATGACTAGCAGCACTTAATCATTAACAAATTTAAATATTTACAAAATAATTCAGTAAAATATGTTATAATTAAAATAATTAAAATCAATTTATGGATCTCAGTGGGTAGGGTTCCTCCTTCTCCTTCTCTAATAATGGCTGCTACTATAGACTGTATCCACAATTGTGCTTGGATACAACTCAAGGCAAGAGAAGTATTACCTTGGGTTGCTCTGAGAGCTTTTACGATTAATTGACGATCATTTTCTTAAATTCGTTCCCAATGAGGTAAAATGTCTGATAGGAGCCACTGACTTGCTCCTAAGGCCAATAAAGATGATTTTAGTGGGTATTCCAATTTGATCAGGTCGTCAGTAGTAGCAGTTAGTTTGTTCATTAGGACTTCAGCGTTGATGCGCAGAAACAAACTCTACAACTCGGATAGAGTTATAAAGCAGGTATGTTTATTCCGACCGGGGTGCAAGGGGATTTCTCCACAAAGCTTGCACACCCACAGCACTTTTTACCAGAAACTTATTCATTGGATTACATAACACAAACATACATATGCATGAGTAAGGCTGGGTTAGTTCGAAAGGCTGGTGTCAGCAGTTTATGTTCTCTTTGCACCCGCGCATTGCCTCCTGGTGGTCGTCTTCGGGGGTCTTTGGAGGAAGGCTCACAGTCTTCTTCACCTTGTACTTTTCCTCGGAGCATGTGCAGATTCTCTTAGCCAATTTCTTGAACAACAAGAGTGGTTCCAGCCAGTTTACCACCTCTATCTTATCTAAAAGCACTAGCTTATTAGTTTCTACTGTCCATATATAGTCTACAAAGACTCAACTTGTTAGAACACATCCGCTTTCCAAGGACATGTCTCTTATTTTTGCCGAACATAGTAGTTCTTGGTAAGCTTCCACAGAAGAGTCAGGGCAAGCAGGATTATTAAGCAATATTCAGAAATCATTGTAAGTTGCTATAAGTAAATAAGTTGCAAAGCAGGTGATCATTTCCTTGTATCAACAGTAACATAGCAGTACTTCTCCTACCTTGTTGCCTATAACGTGACAAATTAGAACAGATAGAAAGAGGATGTTAGACTTGATAGCACAAAGAAAAAATGGTTTTAGCATTAACCCCTCAAAAAGCAGCCAATTTTCTCCAAGGAGATGTGAAAAAAACTTGGTGGAGCTAGCACATCTGTTTTTCATTTAGTTCCAGGAGAGAAATATACACTAAAGTTAGGACATCTCCCACATTTGTAGTTCTTTGGAAACCTGACAAAATAAATTAACCTGTGCTATACAGTACATCTCTGACAGTAGTTTACAGCATACTGTGATCAGTTTTCTTTTATCACACTAGACACAAGAACTCCTGTTTTCTGTACACATTAGCATCTCATTAAAAGCTAAATTTGAAAAAATTTATCCTAAGAATCCAGTTACTTGTATTATCTAAATAAACACAAATTGTTCAAATGGATAGTTTTTGGATGCTTTCTGAGCAGCACAAGCTAGACTCCCTCATGCGCTGATACCGAAAAAGCCGGTCGAAGAACTCTCTAAGACTCAAAGTTTAGAGTTTTAGAAAGCAGGCATTCTTTATTGCAGTGCTGGGTGCACGGGGGATCGCTCCACCTATCATGCACACCCAAGCTCCTTAGCTTACTTCTTAAATGCAGGTATCTTATACATATTCATAGAGTTACACAATACAAACATACATATGTGAAGTGCAAAGGCTTGGACAATAAGCCCAAGCCAAAGTTGACCTATAGATGAATCCCGTACATTTTATAACTGATAACCATTGTGCTAATAGGTATTATACTAAGTTATAGCAAACCAACTATTCTGATGTAAAAGGTGGAGTACTGAAGCCTGAGCAACAGGCCCTGAACTGAAACTGCTAACTCCGCATGTAGTCATTAGTGAAATATGCATAGAAGACGTAGCTTAAACATCATAAAACATGTCTATCCTGAATGTATCCTTATATTTCTTTATGTGTGAGCAAGATAACACGGCCACAGAAACAGTTGTCTGGCCTTGTGACCTTGCTCATAAATCAACTAGATAAGCAGGGAAACTCCCTTAGCTTCTCCCTTAAGCCCTGGCCAGGCTCTGGGGGAACCTAATGTGAGATGAAAACCAGATATTTCCGCTTAAAAAAAAAAGGTGCCAGCTATTCTGGCTTACTGATTTTTAGGTATATAAGGCTGGACCCGCTCACAGCGACTTTGGAAGCCTCACCTACGGGTGGACGCACCGCGTAGGATTTCCCACTTGCAGGGAAAGGTTCTCCAAATCCTCGCTGTAACCGGGGCTGCCCAGCGACTGCGGATCTGGATGATGGTAACGTATGCAAGTGGTGATGGGTCTTTCTTAATCACTATTCTCTCCCTCAGGTAGTAATGATTTGATGCATTACCCTGTATTTTCCTATTTAAGTGCACTATTCTGTCTTTTCTTACTGTATGTTTCCTGTATTATTCTGTTATATTATTTAGTTATTTCTAGTAAAATACGCCTGCTCTTTTCACTCTGGTGTCTGAGTTTAATTGATATCCCTGATCAGCAAAACAATATGCACGACTAAGGTGGGGTTAATTCAAAAGACTTGTGTCAGCAGTTTTAAAATGTTTATGTCATCCTTGCGCCTGCGCGTTGCCTCCTGGTGGTCGTCTTCGGGGGTCTTTGGGAGGAAGGCCGGCAGTCTTCCTCGTCACCTTTCCCTCAGTTGCAACATCGCCAGGTCACAGAATCAGTTCTTTCTGGTCAAATTGCTCATTAGCCTCCTTATCTGTAGAATGTAGCGCATCCTTGGGCCTAGCCTTAGTCCTCTGCGTAATAAATTGTCCGTTATCTTCCGTTGCCATGGTTCCTTCTCCTCTGTCCTTGGTGCCTCTATCTCTGTTCTTTAAGGCTCAGCAATTCTTTGGTTAAACATACAGTTCTTAGGCCTAATATTATTAGTCATTTTAGTTTCTCCATATCCCTATATTGTTAGTCTGTTAGTTAGTTTTTTCAGTGTCCCTATATCAGCGCAGTTAGATTCTTCTGCATCTACTTATTCATAATATGAGCCCTTAACATACCTGCAAGGGAGGAGAAAATGGATCTATGAAGAGCATGACCTACTTATTCCTGCTCCCTCCTGTTGCTGGCTTTCTTTGCTGTGTGTCTGTTTATAGACACGAGGTGTTGAGTAACATTAGCACAGGTCTGCTTTGACACTGCAGGAAAAATACAGCTTGGGGGGCGGGGGTATTAAGCCTATAAAGTCCCCATCTTTGCCATTGATTATACCAATGTAAGATGGAGGCAAATGCTTCTGTATCAGCACAGCAGTAATGCTTTGTGCAAGTGTGAAAGGTGCACAAAATTGGGGATGAGTTCAAGGAAACTGGATGAATCGTAGAGGGGATCTAAACCAGTTAAATAAAGGAAGACCAAAAGCTAAGGTCTTTTCTGTACCTCAAAGTTTCACTTGTCTAAATTTCATTTTTAAAAAAGAGAAATTTGAACTTGTGCTAGAATGATGTTGATGTCTCTATGGAATTTTCTATGCTGCTCATTCTGCTGAAACAAGAAA